>NC_056741.1:1908885506-1909145506 GCF_019279795.1 Protopterus annectens | reverse complement strand
TATTTCTGAGGAAGACATGTCAGATGATTCTGACATAGATATTAGTAGGACTTCCTCTCCTTCCTATTATCAAGTCTAAAACTTGAATGCTGAAAAACTGGTTTTCACAACCTCCTTCGAAGGAATTTTGTTTTTCTCAAAATAATTTTTAAACACCTATATTAACTTATCACTTAAGTCATTGGGAAATATACATAAACAGAAAAGAAAACAAACCATTTTAATGTTTTACAAGTAAATACAATATACATCGCATATGTTTTCTTTGCTACAATCTTCAGTCCATCATTACAAAACTTGAATTCCTACCTTCCCTTAAAACTCACTCCTCCTCCACCTGAACATTATTATGCATGTTTTGTTCCCACAATTTCCATTTGCTTCTATGTAATTTGCTCTTTCCCTTTTTCTAAAGATTCCTCTTCCTGATTTTTTTTCTCTTTCATTATATTCAGCACCTCAAACATAGTTGGTGTATACTTTGATTTCCATTTTCTAGTAATTGCTTTTTTGGCAGTCAGCAGAATTAAATTTAATAAGGCCTTACTATGTCTTGGAAATGCAGATCCTCTATCCCATTTCAAAAAAATGATTTAATTACAGCCATTTGCTGATCCAATATTTCTGATAGAGTACTCTGTATGTAATTGTTTAAAATCTCCAACTCATCACACTCCTAAAACATATGTTCCAGTTACGTATTTCTTCTCTGTCACACATCCAACATTTGCTGTCTACTTGTGGAAAAATTCTCTGAAGTGTGCTTGGGTAAAAATACCTATGCAAACATTTTAAAGCAAAGATCCTAAACCTTCTGAATGTGGTTGTATACCATGGAGCCTATATATATATATATATATATATATATATATATATATATATATATATATATATATATATATATATATATATATATATATATATATATGTCTTCCCATTGTTTTCTGGTAAATTGCTTTTCCATTCTCTCTTCTCAATCTTTTCTAACTTCCTATGATTGATTCTTGCAGTTATCATGCAATATTTAAAATTCCCTACTAATTATCCCCTTTTAACAGCTGCTACCATTCTAGAGTCAACTAAAAACTCTACCAGAGTAGGTCTTTCACTTAAAATCCCCCTATCCATTTATCTTTGCCTGTACTTTAAGATCAAGGCCTGGTTGGGAAGGTGGTCTCTAGCCTGCAATCCAAATGTCTTCTTGGCCTGTTTCCACTCTATTACATCTCCTGAATGAGTTATTTGCTCCCAATATCTTGGCTGCTTTGCCAGGTTTTTCCAGTAGATTCCAACCCCTTCTTGCCTATTTTCTGTATCCCTACTTATAAACATCCCTATTGGGAAAATTTCCTTTCTCCATTCTCATGTTGGCTTAGTTATTAGCATATTTTCTGCTATTTTATTAATATAATATTACCTATCATTGTTATTATTCTCCTAAAGGATCTGCATACAAAATCCCAATCTCCCTCTATTTCTTGAACTTTCCCCTTGCTTTCATCATCATCCCTTTCCATTCTGAGTTATAACTGTCAGCTTAAGTTATGTATGCAAACCTTAACTGTGTAGCTGTAGAATATCCCTTCAAGTTAGGTAAACCTAAACCATCTTGTTCTGTTGAAAGGTTCAATCTGTCCTACTTAACTCTTGCTCTCTTTCCCTCCCAGATAAATTTCTTCAATTCTTTATTAATTATTATTCACAACTTCTCCTCAGGTTGCTAAAAGTTTGATTGAGCTATATGCAAGACTAATGGGACTAAAAACATTTACACTGTTTACATCTTACTATCCATATCTATCAATAAGAGTTTCCAGTTTCTCAATTTTTTTATTTTTTTGTTTAGTTTATTCCTGCATTTCCTTAGCTGCCATAACAGAAACCTTTTTAATCCATACTTCTAAATACTTCATCTTATCATGTCCCCATAAATATGGGTATTGCTGAACCAGTTCATGTGTGGGTACATAATTTACAGCTATATTTTTTGTTTTATCTTCATTAATTTTGTATTGTGACTAGACTTGGTTCGTCTGAAAATGTTGCACAACACTACAATTCCCATTTTCTGGAATTATCAGGTACAAAATATCATCTGCAAATAAAGCCAACTTTTCTTGATTACCATACCAATTATATCCCTGTATTTTTGAGTGTCTTATTTTCTTTGCCAATGCCTCTAAATGTAAGTCGAATAACACAGGGCAAATAGGACACCCCTCCATGGTTCCTCTGTTCAAGCACAGCTTATAAAAGGATTCACTTTAATACATGCCGCTGATCCTTCATATATCCTTCTAATTAACCTTATTATTGTATCAGGGAATGCAAATACTTCCATTGCCCTACTCCTAATATCCCAGCTTACTCTGCAAATGCTTTCTCTGCATCAAGACCCACCAAAAACAGAGGTATTTTCTTACATTCTGTTTCCCTCTGGATCATCATTGTTGTATTGATGTTGTCAGATGTTTGCCTCCTTATCACAAAACCACACTGATCCACATCTAGAAATTTTGGCAACACCTTTGCCATTCTTTTAGTTCGTATAGACATAAACACTTTATAATCATGTTTTAAAAGTGAAATGTGTCTATATGAAGCTGGGTCTGAAGGGTCTTTGCCATCTTTTGGTACAATGGCCACAAGATCTTTCTTCCAATATGTTGGTATTTCCCCTCCTTTAAAAAACTGTTAAAATCTTCCAGATCTTTTATCATGTTCTTTTCTCCTAATTTCCAAACTTCCACAGGAATATTATCTATTCCTGGAGGGTCTATATTACATTATTGAAGTTTCAAAACTTTCTACCTGATATGGTCTACACCATATCATCAAAGTCTTGAAACATTGAAAATGTAATAAAACACAACAACCTACAAAAACAAACCATTTAAATGCTCTAAGCAGGGGGGCAAGCCCCCCAGGCTCCCCCGCTATTTAAATATACCAACTCTGAGATTGCACTACAGTGCAGAAAAGGGAAATCTTCCCTTTCCGTGCTGTACGGAGATCTCTATTAAAAGATTAGAAGTTTCAAGACTTCGATCATATGGTGTCGACCATATCAGATTCGAAGTTTTGAAACTTCGATATTCTGATATAAACCCTATTCCTGGAGACGTTCGAAAGATTGATTATACATCACTGTTTTTATCTCATGATCTCCTATCTTAACTATTAGTTGTTATGCCTCGTCTATCTCATAAAATTTCCATAATATTTCTAAAACCTCAACAGTTGTGCTAAAGTTTTTTGTGCTCTGGAGTTGTCATTAGAAAATAGTTGTGTGACTCCCGTGCACTGGCCCAGCAATCAAGGAGCTTCAGTCCTCACCACTAACACCAGTGAAGGGTGTCCACATTGGGAAGGATAAAAAATGCACACACAGTAAAGTACAATTTCCCTTAAGAGCACACAGAGATCACAGTCAGTCTGGGGCTGGTTTCTCCCTTTCTCTCCAGATCCCCACTAAGACTCCCCACTGGCACAGCTATAGAGTGGGGTCCTTAGCCAGGGTCCCATGCCAAGTCCTCCTAGCACTCTCTCTGTCCAAAAATTGCTTTGTGTCCCTGCCCAAGCAGCTGACATGCACACACACACACACACACACACACACACACATAGACACACACACACACTTTGAGATATGATTTATATACAACCACACAGATATTCCTGGGAAAGGCTGCCACAGGTTCCCTAGCTGTGCCCCTTCTCCCCAGGCTATAAGGTAGTAATCACTGCCACCAGGACCCTTACTTATCAGCTACTAATAAGACCCTTATCAAAGGGTGTCCAATTATTACTGTGCAATATTATTATCCTATTAGTAAGTGTGATCAAAACTTTTTAATGGTTATTGGAGAGCCTTGACCTGTATCACTATATACATGCAATGTACTCTAGAGCTAAAATTATCTCTACACAAAACAGCCACAGTTGAAAGGTTTAAATATATTTAATAATAAATTATAAAAACACAAGACAATACTTCTCACTACACAGTGCTAGTCAAGAGTTCAGAGATCCCAAAAAAATGCTTAAAATAATACAGTATAATAGTTCTGACATCAGTACAGAAAGCAACTAGTCTAATCTTCTTATTTCCTAGCTGTTTCTAAGAGAGACACTAAAGTCTAAGATCCAACTTACATACAGAGCACAGGCAGAGTGTTGGTGAGTTGGATATTCTCAAGACAAATGCAAAATGCTCTCTGTCTGTCTCTGAGAAAGTCCTTTAAATTGATAATACATCCTGCTGACTCATTTTATTACATCATTCTTAACAATTCTCTGGTTCCCAGGCTGACTGAAACTCTACATTAAATTTCTTAGTAAGCTTGCACCTGGTCAGGAAACACAGCAATAAATTACATTATACATGTAAATTCTAGCAATTAACTCTGGTCTCAAAACAATAGGAAGAATTCCTTCATCCAGACATCTCGGCTCCGAGTTCTGAGATCAAACAATTATACAATGCTTGACTTAATAGCTTTCCTCCAGCAGACAGCACTGTGGTTATATTTTTAAAGTTCAACATCCAATATGATTTTCTTATTTAAGAGAACAAGCCTGTGGCTTATATTAATTACAAATGACAGAATTATCTACAAAATTCTATCTAGCTAGGCTGGCAACCTTCACATATCTTCACATATCTTTCCCCCAGAGAACTCAAGCTAGTTTTTCAAGTGACTCTTCAGAAACATTGCATGAGAGGGTTAGGTTTATCTGAGTATACCTTAACCCATTCCCTGTCTTGAGAGCCCATCTGCGTTGGCATTGTTACTCCCACTGTGGTGCTGCACTGACATATCATATGCTTTCAACCCTAGGCTCCAGCTTAGCAACTTGCCATTTTGCTGGCTGGCTCTGTTTAACCATGTTAGGGGATTGTGATCTGTCACTACAGTGAATTTTCTTCCATACAGATAAGGCTGAAGTTTATGCAGTGCCCACACTATGGCTAGACATTCCTTTTCTACAGATGCATAGCATTCCTCCCTGGGTTGGAGCCTATAACTGAGATAAACCACTGGGTGCTCTTCTCCCACTGAAGAAATCTGGCTAAGTGCAGCCCTCACCCCATGATTTGAAGCATCCACCTCCACAACAAAATCTTTGCTGTAATCTGGACTGGCTAACACAGGGGGTCCTCCCAAAGCTTCTTCAAGCTTCTGGAATGCCTGCTCACATGCTGTGGTCCACACTACCTTATCTGGCCTGTTCTTCCTTGTTAGGTCTGTGAGCAGAGCAGCTATGGTACTATAACTGGAGATGAACTTTCTGTAGTACCCTGCTGTCCCAAAGAATGCCCTCACATGCTTTTTGGTAACAGGTGCAGGCCATGCCTGAATGGCTTCCACTTTGGCAGGTTCTGGCCTGATTTTACCACTCCCCACTCTATGTCCCAGGTAGGAGACCTCGGCCATACCCACCTGACATTTGCTGGGCTTAATGGTCAACTCTGTCCTCTGTAGTCTACCCAGCACCTCCCTAACATGTTTAAGGTGCTATAGCCAGGAATGGCTGTAGATAGCAATATCATCTAGGTAAGCAAGAGCAAACCCTCCTGCTCCTGCTAGGATATAATCTGCCAACCTCTGGAATGTTGCTTGGGCATTTTTCATCCCAAAGGACATCTTTGTGAACTCATACAAGCCAAAATGAGTCACAAAGGCTGACCTCTCTAGCACTGGGAGTCAAGGGCACCTGCAGTAAGCTCAATGGTTGTAAGACCCTTAGCCCCACCCAGCTGCTCAAGAGCCTCATCTGTCCTAGGCATGGGGTAAGCATCTGACTCTGTGTGACTTTTTAATTTTCTGTAGTCCACACAGAACCTGGTTCTGCCATCCGTCTTTGGAACCAGCACCACTGGGGAGGCCCAGGGACTGTTGGACTCTTGAATTACCTCTAATTCCAACACCTCCTGTATCTCCTCCCTCAGAGTCTGTTTGACTCTCTCAGCCACCCTATAAGGGGCTTGCCTAATAGGCCTTTGGTGTCCTGTATCCACCTGGTGCTGCACCCTGTTTTCTCAGTGAGCATGCTCCTAAAACCGTATAACACTGCTTGGATTTCTCGTACCTGGGTAGGAGATAGCTGTTGGGACATTGTTACCCCTTCCACTGAGGTGTCAGTCCGAGCCTCACTGAGGAGATCAGTCACCAGATCTCCCTCAGACTCCTCCTGCAATCCACTGCAAATACTCAGCACAAGGGTCTTTCTATCATGGTAATGTTTCATCATCTTAACATGGTACACTTTGTGCCCCTGCCTCCTGCCTAGCAGTTCCACCATGTAGTTAACATCACTTAACTTTCTTACCACCTTGTAGGGCCCCTCTCAGGCTGCTTACAGCTTGTTGTGGCTGACAGGAATGAGAACCATTACCTGTTGCCCTACAGCATACTCTCTAGCTCAAGCATTCCTGTCATACCAGAACTTTATCTGCTTTTGGGCTTCTTCAAGGTTCTCCTGGGTCAAGCTCATGAGTTCCCTGTGCCTTGTCCTGAGGTATAGGACATATGCCACAACAGACTCCTTGTGGGATTCACGCTCACCTTCCCACTCATCACAAATGAAATCTAGAGGTCCCCTCACCCTATGCCCATACAGCAACTCAAAGGGTGAAAAACCTATGGATTCCTGGGGAGCCTCTGTGTAAGCATACAACAGATGGGGCAAATATTTGTCCCACTCCCACTTAAACTGGTCTGCAAATGCCCGTAGCATGGACTTGATTGTAGAGCTTAACCTCTCAACAAGACCATTAGTGTGAGGATGGTAGGGGGTGGTCTTCAGGTGCTTCACTCCACAGTACTAGGTCTGACATGAAATTGGCACCTCTGTCAGTCAGTATTTCGTTTGGGAAACCTACCCTGCTGAAAATATCTAACAAAGCATTTGCCACCTTTTCTGCCTCAATGGAGGACAAAGCCACTGCCTCAGGGTATCTTGTAGCATAATCTACTACCACTAGGATATACTTTTTCCCTGTGGAACTTGGGGTACTCTGAGGCTGCACAATATCCATAGTTACCCTCTGAAATGGCTCCTCAGTCATAGGCAAAGGCATCAAAGAAGCTCTCACCTTGTCTCCTGCCTTGCTTACCTTTTGGCACTGCTCACAGGTCCTGCAGTACCCTGTTACATCTCTGTAAATTCCAGGCCAATAGAAGTTCTGTATAATACGTCTCTTTGTATGTTTTATGTCCATATGGCCTGCAAAGGGAATATCATGGGCTATGGATAGAAGCACCAGGTGATATTCTCCAGGTACTACCTACTGCTGTATTCTCTCACCTTCTAGCCCTCCCTCAGGGTTCACTCTCTATATAGTAACCCTTTGTCCTAGTATACAGATTCCCCCTTCCCTTGAGAGTCAGGTGCCTCACTAGCTACCTGCCTCAGGCCTTGCAATATAGGGTCTGAGAGCTGAGCCTGTCTCAACTCTCTCTTTCTAATCTTTCCCAACTCTTCTTCCACAGGAAGCCTGGTATCCTCTGACAGCAGTGCCTCACTGTCAGCCCAGGTACTATTACTCACCTTTACCTTTGCAGCCACTCTGTCCAAGGTAACATCAGTACCCACAAGGAGCCGTGGCTCACCTCCAGTCTCACTGCTACAGACTAGCTCCCTCCCTGAAATAACCACCTCACCAGTCCCAGCTGCAAGTATGCAGTCTGACTGGGTCTCCCCCAGGCTACTAGACCCAAATGCTTGCCTTGAAGCCTGACTTCATGTTGCTGCATAAACACATGGTACTGCCTCATAAAAATCCTTCCCTATCAGGACATCTGCAGTATGGTAGTTCTGTATCCCTGTGGTCTCAAGACAACCTACTATTGGCATTTTGTTTTTCCCACTTACTGGCTCTCTCACCTTTTGTTCCCCACTTTGCCTCTGTGGACATCTGTCTGCCACATGGCCCAACTGGTTGCATTCGAAACATTTAACCCTAGGTCCTGGTGGTGTACCTGGAAGAGTGGCTTCCCCTGCTACTGCCAAATTTGGTTGGGGCAGTCTGGGCTGCCCACCATGGGTTCCTTTAGTCCCATGAGCAGTACTGTGGGTTCTTTTCCTGTGCAGGGATGCTCCGCTTGCTAGTTATAGGTCTCCTTTCTTCCCCAACTCATGTGAAGAAACACATTGTCTATCAGCTAACCAGATCCTCATGTCCTCAAACAAAGCGGTAAGGGCTTGTTCCCTCACCAAAAGGTCTGTCAGCCCTTCAAAAGTGGTGACCTGACATCCACTCACCCACCTACAAAAATAAGTGCTCAGTTCAGCAACATATTCACACACACTTTCATCTGCCAGGTGTCTATGCTCAGGAAACTTTTTCCTATAAGTTTCAGGTGTTAGCTTAAAAAATTCTAGCAAATAGTTCTTAATGGCAGTATAATTAAAACAGTCAATAGTTACAGCTTTACCATGGAGTAAGCGGGTCAGGAACCGTACCCAAAGCCTTTGGTCAACATCATACTGTTTACATACCCTTTCAAACATATGAATGAAACTATCAAAATTATCCCCCTCTGTAAACTGCAGAAGAACTTTACTGACCTTTTGTGCTTCAGGGGTCTAGTTACTCCCTTTCCCATTATCTCCATGACTCTGGCAAAGAGTCAGCATCTCCTTTTCATGCTGCCTCTGCCTTTCCTTCTCCTCAGCTTACAGGCGTAGTAGTTTCTCATTCTCCTCAGCCTGTAGATGTCTCAGTCTCTCTCTGCTGCTTCTGTTTCCAAATGCCTGGCCTCCAAGTCAAGTCTCTTTAGCTCCAGATGGATTTTTAAATCTTCTGCAGAAAGGTTGAGCTGTCCATACTCTGACTGTTGTACATCATCACATCCTCCTGATTGCTGTTTTCTGATGCAGCTGTGACCAAAGCTGCAATAATTTCTACCTTATCAGGTTTCCATGCACCAGTCCCTTAGCCTGCCACATCTCAGCCAACTGGCTCCTTGACAGCTTGCCATACTTCTCGGCTTACATGCTTGTCTGCTCGCCCTGACTAACTAAGCTAACAAAAGAAATAAAACAATTGTGATATGAACTCTGAATATTCACTGCATGGCTGATTTAGAGTACAAAACACCTTCAGTGATCACTGTACACAAGCTACAGGAATTCACTATCCACACCACTACAAGCCAATTAGTATGTGCCAACTAATTAATATGTGGTGTGGAAATACCACCACTGACACCAATTAATATGTGATGCCCATGCACTGGCCCAGCAGTCAAAGAGCCACAGTCCTCACCAGTAACACCAATGAGGGGCGTCCACATTGGGACGGATAAAAAATACACACACAGTAAAGTACAATTTCCCCTTAAGAGCACACAGAGATCACAGTCAGTCTGGGGCTGGTTTCTCCCTTTCTCTCCAGATCCCTAATAAGACTCCCCAGTGGCACAGCTATAGAGTGGGATCCTTAGCCTGGGTCCCAAGCCAAGTCCTTCTAGCACTCTCTCTGTCCAATCAGTGCTTCATGTCCCTGCCCAAGTAGCTGACACACACACGCACACACGCACACACACACACACACACACACACACACACACACACACACACACACACACACTTTGAGATATAATTTATATACAACCAAACATACACTCCTGGGGAAGGCTGGCACAGGTTCCCTAGCTATGCCCCCTTTTGTCAAGGCTATAAGGTAGTAATCACTGTCACCAGGACCTTTACTTATCAGCTACTAATAAGGCCCTTATCAAAGGGTGTCAAAGTATTATTGTGCAATATTATTATCCAATTAGTAACTGTGACCAGAACATTTTAAGGCCTATTGGAGTGGCTTTGCCAGTATCACTATATACATGCAATATACTCTACAGCTTAAATTATCTCTACACAAAACAGCCACAGTTTTGAAAGCTTTAACATATTTAATAATAAATAATAAAAACAGAAGACAATACTTCATATTACACAGTGCTAGTCAAGAGTTCAGAGATCATAGGAAAATGCTTAAAATAATACAGTAGAATAGTTCTGACATCAATACAGAAAACAACTATTCTAATCATCCTATTTCCTAGCTATTTCTAAGACAGACACTACAGTCTAAGATTCTACTTACATACAGAGCACAGGCAGAGTTCTGGTAAGTTAGATGTTCTCAAGACAAATACAAAATGCTCTCTCTCTTTCTCTGAGAAGGTCCTTTAAATTGATAATACATCCTGCTGACTCATTTTAGATTACATTATTCTAAACACTTCTCTAGTTGCCAGGCTGACAGAAACTCTACATTTACATTTCTTAGTAAGATGGCACCTGGTCAGGAAACACACCAATAAACAACATTATACATGTAAATTGTAGCAATTAACTCTGGTCTCAAAGCAATAGGAAGAATTCCTTCATCCAGATAACTCAGCTCTGAGTTTTGGGATCAAGCAATTATACAATGCCTGACTTATCAGCATTCCTCCAGCAGAGTGCAATGTGGTTACATTTTTGAAGTTCAACATCCAATACAATTTTCTTATTCAAGATAACAAGCTTGTGGCTTATATTAATATTTACAAATGACAGAATTGTCTACAAAATTCTATCTAGCTAGGCTGGCAGCCTTCACATATCTTCACAAGTTGCTTAACTACAGTCTTTCTGAACACATGCATATTATCCAGATAATCCCTTATTTTTGCTTTAACACTCTGCATTTGCTCCTCCTCTTGTTCTGTGAGATTCCCCTTATTCTGCGATACTTTAACCTTTGTAAAACCCTCTTAGTAATTTCTTATCACTTCTTAACCATATCTCTTTCTTTTATTTCAGCCCTATATACACTTCATTTTCATTTTAGCCCAGTCACTAACTATAACTTCTGAAGATAAGATATTTCTATCTTTCCTAATAACTCTTGAACAATCTCACTAACAATTCCTCTCTTTTTAACAAGTAGGTAGACAGCACCAGTGTCTTATTTTTACTTCATTACCCTGCATTTTATCTTGTTTTTTATTGCTGCATGATAAGAAATAGTTATTGGATGTATGTCAAAGTTTTCAATTAAATGCATACGTTCCTGTGAAATATAATTTCTATCTTTTCTTGCCCAGTTATTGTACCTTGGGGAATAATATGTAAATTCTTTCTGAGTTCCTACTATTGAATCCAGATCTTCCATACCAAATATTTTCATAGTTCTTCAGAACTCTGCCCTCCTTTGTTATGTTGTCCCTTCTAAGTCCACCTGATGCATCCTCGCTTTTGCAAATCAAATTGTAGTCCCCACCTATAAATAATATTCAATGCTGAAAGCTGATTATTTCTCCCAAATATTTCTTAAGCTTCATAAAAGCAGTTTTGAGTGGAATATAAACTACCCCCTTACTATCACAAATCTATCATTTTTCTTTTTTCCCCTCTTCTATCACTATTGGAGCCCCTCTAGCAATTGGAATAATTATTCCCATTTTTCTTTGTCCCTCATATATTGCTGAATATCTATTCTCAAGTTTGTCAAATTTACAGATTTAAATTTAAAATCTTTTTAATTGTGTCTCTTGCAACATTGCTATTTGCACCAGCATTTCTTAGTATAATTCAATACTCTCCTTTTTATTGATACCTGAAAAGCTGTTCATGTTCCAGGATAATATGGTCAAAATAGCCATCATAATAAAAAAACTATTGTTCTCACCTATTGTATGTGACAGTTTTTTTTTTAATGTGAATTTCCAGCTTTTTATTGCATGCATATAGTAATGTTTGTCAGGCTGATCTTCTGTACAATTGTTTCTTATCTCCATTTGAACCTATGTCACAATTTCCAAGACTTATTGTTTTAATGAAAATCCTCAGACAAAAAACTAAACACAAAACACCCCCATCCCCTATTAACTTGGTGCAAACACACAGAATCATGGACATCTTCAAAACATGAAGTTTAACCCTTCAGAAGGAAAGAATTGACCCAAATTTATGGCTGCCCCAATAGAAATTTTCAAACCTACAATTAAGGTTTTCTGTGCTAAAATGCATGCTACAGTCTGTTTTCACACTTACACTGATTGCTGACTGTTCTTTTCTTATCTCTCTACCCCTACCAAGTATAAAAAACAACTTGTATTCTTTTAGAAAACATTACCTTTTAGCCCTAAAAAATTATGCACTGGCTTTCTTTAAATAAAACTATATTTTGCGCGACTGTATTAAATGCATTAAAGTAATGCTGCTAGTGGGGTTGTCAACTCTTATTCACTTCCCATAATTTCAAGCTTAATTTTTTCATGGAACTGCATGCCATTGTACCTTTAAATTTTGCATTTTCCTCAACAAAGAATACTCAGAATTTTCGAGATTAACTACTTGCACCTGCAGACAGCGTGTCCCCATGGAAATGTACTCAGTAATAAGTCTTTGTAAATTTCATTCAGAAAAAGAATGTGCAGCTGCCCTCACCTGTAGACATCTCTGCTCCACTGAACATTTGCTAGTGGAAAATAAGCTAATATATTTGCTGTTTTAAGAAACTTAGCATTTTCATAGCTTTCATTATTTTGTCTTATTTTAAAGATTGCATGCTTACAAAGATGCCTTTTTGCAGCTTAAGTAAAAAGCAGTAATCTAGACATTCACCCTTGTAAAACAAAAAGACAAAATATCCTAATTCTACAGATAATGTAATCAGTGCACTTTTACATCTTACCCCCACCCAGCAGCCCAGGATCACAGTATATGAACATTAAACTTGCTTTTGTCCAGCGTTTTTCTCATTATATGTAAAATTTATATTTCTTACAACTAAAGTACTTATTTACTTTAATATTTTTAACACATACAACAGTCAATGAAAATACTCCCCCCACATTTAAGATACCCTTGACCACACACTAGAGAAAACTGTTTTACTGTGTATAACATGCAGTTTATATCATGAAATGTTTTGTAAACATACTAATAAAAACAAAACTTGTTTTATTTATAGATAGTTTTCCCTCATTTAGTGTTTTTCTAAACATTAATGATATAAACTGTGGTATATGCTTTACAGTCCACCTACAAGTTTAACAAAGTTAGGGGTATATATAATGGTTAAGGTGTTTGACTCACAGACACAAAGTACATTGTTTGATTCTCACCTTTGGGAGGGTAATTGGCTAAGCTTATAATGGCCCATTAAGACAGCTAGCCTAGTAATTAGCTATGAACTTATGAACAAAAGTCCAGTGCTTTTCAGCCACTTTTTCCTACAAAACCATGTTTCACAAATGTGATAAGATGCTTTATAGTCTTCCATTTATTCACTAATTTCAGAGCTGCTGGTCTTCTTCCTGTTCATCTCCATCTCCATCTCTGAACACCCGACTCTGGTTCAAGTCCAATGTACTGCTGATTCTTGTCAAATCCTATACTTTGTTCTGTCTCTCAAGCATTTTCTTTTGGAACGTCAGAAAAGGTTTCACAGACAAAGTATCACTATGAACCTTACAATCAGAAGAATGAGAAGTAGAGTCCCTTTCTGCTTGCTAACTCACATTTTTGGGGTAAACTTTATTTCCTTCTTAGTCTGTTCTGCATCAAAATGATTCACCAGGAAAAACACTTTGAAAACAACTGGATACTGCAGCTTGAATCTCACACCTGCCTCTTGGCATTCTCTGATTGCTGGTATAATTTTGCTTCTGCCTGGTTGCTGTACAGTGAATAATTATTTTTGACAGCCGCTCTGTTGTCTCCAATTTTTAATACTTTGCTCTTCTGCACAGTTTTGTCTTAATCAATTCTTTCTGCTGGTATGATTGCACCTTTACTAATATAGTCTTGGCTGCTTTCTTATGGCCAAGTTTGGAGCATACACTCAATTTACCCTTTCATTTAACAAATTCTGCTGTGCAACACCAGTCCAGTTACTTATTTGTGCTTTCATAAAATTAATATAGTCAGTTTCTTCCAGTTTCTCTGGTACAGCAGAACATCTCAGTTTTCTCTCTGTGCTCTGTCTTCCAACTGTACTATTTTTTAAACAGGCATTCTTGAAAAACCTCGTATTCAGCCAGCCTTTTCTTCACATTGACCTCTGAGTTTTGCAGTTTTATAAGCTCATCTGAATGGCTAGTGAAAGCTTCTTCTAATTATTCCATCCTTTTGTTGCTTGAATTGACATATTCTTTTAATGTTTTATTTATTTTAATCACCTCTGAGTTAATTTGATTTATTTTTTCCTCTAAATTACTGAAAGCCATCTCTTGAACCAAAGTTGAAACTTGAAATGCTTTTTTCTGAACAGCTGCAGAATCCTTGTTTTCTCTTAACCTTTTGTAGTTGATTTTCTTTCAGGTTTTCAAAATCTCTTATTTGCTGGCATCCAGGCAATGTATTTACTAGCCATTAACTGAATTTTACCATTTTTTTCAATGGCACTCTTTTTTTTTTCTAAGTTTCTATTTTCGCACTGGAAGAGCTGAAGTTATGCTGTGAATCAGTGTGTGGCCATCTTCTTGTTTTTCTCAAATTATTGCCAGGATAAATACTGCATTTTTTGAATAGAAAGTTTTAGAGACCTAGCTATCGGTCTTCCCAGCTGAAGGTAGTGCTTATCTGAATTCTGTTGTTTCCAACATTTCCCAAGTATCTAACCCCTACTTAAGGGGTGTGTTTGATTATGCCGATACTCTGTCTATGACCTCTTCTTCTATTCTGGTCCTCAAACAATTTGATGGGCAAGAGAAATTAATTCAGAGAGTTTCTAAAATGTTTTCAGCTACCTCCCTTACAAATCTCCCAGACTGTCTTTCATTCTTAAGTATCAAAACAAGCAATCCCTGCTTTCTGAGACCAAACCTGGAAACAAAAAAAGATGGTTTGAGGGAAACAATAGGAAACAAGAATCCTTTTCAAAAATGGACAGTCTACAAATTCAAAATTACTATGCCAGCATCCCCTCCTCCCCTTTCCCTCCTACTTGAATCCCTCAAAACCTGTCCAAATAACTGGCTCTGTACTTTCCAAATTGGCAATAGATTGCGGCAGACTCATGGGTATTAAAGGTGGTTGAGAAGGAGAAGGGATACAGTTGTCACTGGATACAAATACCTCCTTTCATCGAAATTCCTTCCCACCTTCTGAACCAAACAGAATTTTTTTCTCTGGTTCTTCAGCACATACTCACCATAGGAGTCATAGAGCCAGTACCATTAAATCAAAGGGGCAAAGGCTTCTATTACAGAATGTTTCTGCTACCAGAGACCGGTTCTAGATCTTTCCTTCCTAAATCTGTATGTGAAAGTTCCAAAATTCAAGATGCTCACCCTTCAGAATCTGTTACCTCTCATTCCCCGGGGAAGCTTTATGGTAATATTGTACCTGAAAGATGCACACCATAACATTCCCATAGCTAATGACTTCAGGGCATTTCTAAAATGTTCTGTGTCTGAGTCATATTATCAGTTTTCTGCATTATCCTTTGTATTTTCTCTTGCTCCAAAAGTTTTTACAAGGCATCTAGTGCCAGTCATAGCTCATCGTAGACTGAATGGTGCTTACATTTTCCTTATTTGGATGACTTATCATTGTAAAGTCTTCTCCCAGATGTTAAGAGTCCTTAATATGGGTGTCATCTCTTCTGACCAATCTAGGATTCCAGAAAAGCATAAGGAAATCTTCCTTGACCATGTCATGCAGGATTGTCTTTCTAGGATGCCATATAGACGTTCTTCAGCAAAATGCATTTTGAAACAGGAAAATGTAGATTTTTATGTGGAAACCTTCCTGGATTTATCAATTCAGCCAGAGTTTTTATAAGGATTGTGGGGTTTATAGCTTCTGTAATTTCAGTGATTCATTTCATCAGGCTACACCTGAGAAAGATATAGTGATATCAGGATTTTCAGATACCAATTTTTGGCTTTGTATAAAAAAGAAACTGCACTGGTGGAAACTACAAATACAAATAAATATATGTCTCCCCTTTTCTGCTCTGTCTCCAAGTCAGTAACTATAGACTCCTCAGATTTTGCTTGGGGGGCAGTTTCCACAGAAGCAATGGTGCAAGGCCTCTGGAATTTTTCAGACAGATCAAAGTATATAAATATGAACATAAAAGATGCTGGCCATGATCCATGCCTTAAAGTACTTTCATTA
Organism: Protopterus annectens; assembly: GCF_019279795.1. Taxonomy (NCBI): domain Eukaryota; kingdom Metazoa; phylum Chordata; order Ceratodontiformes; family Protopteridae; genus Protopterus; species Protopterus annectens. Next base: position 1,909,129,378 of record NC_056741.1, on the reverse strand, counting down.
TCTATGGTCCCCAGGACTACTTCATATGATTACATATTACATCACAGTGATGTGGTACATCAACAAGCATAGGTGCACAAGCTCTTGCCCCCTATTCAGGCTAAATATGATGGCTTGGGAGTTAGCTGTTCAGCACTATTCAACCCTCCAAGCATCTTACTTTCTGTCAGTGCAAAACATAGTGGCAGACCAGTTAGCAGTTGAATGGAAATTGAATAAAGAGATCTTCTACGAATGCATTCAGTTGTGGGCAATTCCTCATGTAGATTTGCTTGCTTTCTTTCAAAAACAGACAACTCGACAGATTCTGATCAAGGACTGCATGCAGACAATCCTGGAAACCAGAAGCTTTTTCATTCCCGTGAACAGAAATATTCCTTTACCCATTGTTACCCTTTCCAGAGATATCCAGGGTAATTCTGAAGATTCAGAAGGACTCGCCAAAAATAATTGTGGTGACTCTGTTTTGGCCCAGGCAACATTGGCTGTCCCTTCTTATGGGACTGACCAAGGACAATTACCACAAGCTTCCTCATAAACTGAATCTACTTGTATAAGACAGGTGGAGTTTGACACACCACACTCTCAAACATCTGCAGCTAACTGTCTGGATGATTCAATTCTAATACCTTTTAGGCTGCGCTTTAAGAGGACAACCAGCAAGCACTGAAGAAGTCTAGAAAACCTGCTACTAGAAAATCTTATATTGACAAGTGGAAGAGATTTTGTAGTTGGTGTCAAGCCAATGCCAGGGCCCTGTCAAGGATTATGTACCACTGTTGCTAAAATATTTGTGTGAAATACTAACCTCCATCCTTTTTTACTCCTCTGTCAAGATACATTTTGTGACCATTTCAGCATGTCTGCCCATGGATCCTCCACTTTCTTCTATGTTTTTAGTGAAACATTTCTGAAAGGAGTGTTACACCTGAGACCACCACTCAAATGGGTGGCTCATTTCAGGTATTTTAACTTTGTGCTGGAAGAGTTAACCACATCTCTGCTTTAACCTATCCATCAACCAAACTGAGGGTTCATTATATGGAAAACTATTCTTATTGCTCTGAAATCTACAAGAAGAGTATCTGAGTTGCAAGCTGTCATTGTGAGTGAACCCTGTCTGGTCTTCCATATGGACAGGGTATCATTAAGAACAAATCCCTAATTCATCCCCAAGGTTGTTTTAGAGTTTACTTTGAATCAGGCTATCAGTCTCCCTGTGATGTATCCTGATCCTCAGAACCATGGAGAAAAGATTCAACATACTCTGGATGTGAGGACAGCTCAGGTACTATCTTGGCAGAACCAAGTTCTTTAGAAAAGTTGATTATCTATTTATTTCTTATGTTGATGCTAAGAAAGGACAACCCATGTCAATACAGATTTCTAGATGGTTGTCCTTGGCTATTGCCTTTTGTTATGCCTGCAATAGTGAACCAGTTCCAAGCAGTATCAAGGCTCAAATTTATTAGGACCTTGTCTTTTTTTTACTGCTTATCAGAAAGGGTTGGACTCTACCTAACTTTACAAAGAATTACAAACTTGATTCTTTCTCTAGATCCAGCACTGATTTTGCCAGGACCATTCTCTAGGGACTCATGGATCAATAGCTTTCCTCCTCCAATGTCGGATAGGCTTTGGTAATCAACCTATATAGCCTAAAGACTGCTGCAGTAATGGGATTGATGAACATAGTACAGTTGTGTAAGTAACAGTTTTATTGCATGGTTTTGCACCAGCTATTGGGTTGGGAAAGGCTCTGTTGGAGGAGGTTCTTCTAAAGATCCAGAAGGATTCTCCAAAAACATTGGTGGTGACTCCATTTTGACACTGGCAACAGTGGTTCTTCCTTCTTTTGAAAATAGCCAAGGGTTATTACCACAAATGCCCGAACATAATTGACTTACTTATACAGGGTAGGAATTGTTTGATACACCCCAACATTCAACTTCTTCAAGTGAATGCTTGCATGTTGAAATTGTAAATACCTTTTAGGCACCTTTTTCTAAGGACATGCAGCAGGTATTATAGGAGGCAAAGAAACCTTCTACTTAAGTATCATGTAAGGGTAAGAGGTAAAGATTTTCTAGTTGGTGCCAAACCAAGAACCTGGACCCTTTTGAGGCTCAGACCATTTGGTTTTGCAGTAGGTATGTAACAAGATAGAGGGAATAAGTTTTTATCCTCTGTTCTTACTTACTCTTTTATAAAGATTAATTTATAGGGAATTTCTGCTTATCTGCCCTTAGATCTCCCATTTTCAATCCTACCATAAGTGAAGCAGTTCTTGAAAGGGGTTTTACATATCCATACTCCTGGAAGGCAGATGGATCTTTTCTGGGATCTTAATTTTGTACTAAGAAATCTATATGACATTATTAATGCATTTGACCTCTGCGATGGTAACCACCATGGACAGAACAAATTACTATATAAGCTACTGTAGAAATAATTTCATTAAACACAGGTTGAGAGAATACAAGCTGATATATGACGGGAATATTTTAAAGTTCTAAATCTGTATTTAATGACAACTTTTTATTGACATCATTAAATATACAAAGAGCTATTTTACTTTCAATTACCCTTAAGATTAAATTAAGTTAAAAAGTAAATATGTACACTAAGCAAGCCCACCAAATAAATATAGAATCCATTTTATAAGCATGTCAACAGAGTATGGGTTTCTTCCTGGTAGGCCCAACTCCAGCTGCAAAATGCTGTCTCAGTGAAAGTGCCTCATGCCTTCTACCTTTATGGGTTAGAACTCACCTGGGAATGCACCTATCAAATAACAAGCCACACCAAATTCTATGTTAATACTTGCCTACATACACACACATATGCACACATATGTATGTCTATATTTCAGATAGATAGATAGATGGATAGATAGATAGATATGGGCATGTCATGTTTCATCTAAGACTCAGTTAGTCTAAATTGAAATGGTCTAAAATTTGATGTAACACTCATTTAGTCTACTAACATGTGATAGAAGAGTGTAGTAGACTATAGAGAATTAATGTCATTGGGGTTTGGAGTGTTAAGGTGATATAACTTACAAGGCAAATTAGTCTAGTGTGCCACTTGTACCTTGCTAACCTGCTTGTTAGCTCTCATTGAAATGAGATGTATCATCACTATGAACCCAATACATGAATTTGTTCATTGATCATTGTTAACTTATTTTTTTGCTTAATTATACTCTTGGAAGGTCATCAGGTGGTTATTTATATCCTTCAGAGGTCATCAGATATTTTTCTGCATCTCTGATGTTTTATAGTTCCTAATAAAAATCCTTTGAATCTATAATATTTATACTATTACAAACTAAAATGAAAATGTGTATATTACGCATGCAAAACACAGGCCCACACTCACTGAGATAGCTCACCAAAAACAATCTCATAAATTCAAATCTGTACTTCATTTAAAAGAAAAAGTTAAAATAAAATATAAAAGTAAAGTATCTCCTATTCAGTTCAGTGCAAAATAAATAAATTATTTCACATACTGCTCACACAAAATTATTTTATTTATTTGCTTTAGTTAACCGGGAAAGTCCGACTAGTTTACACTGCTCATTTTCATTGGTGGCCTGAGGAGAAAACATCCAGGAAATAATAGATGCAAATATAACAAAGTTTAAACAAATTCTAGAGAAAGGGCAGCATACACAAATAATGAAACTCATTAAACTGGCGTAAACAGAAAGTACCACACAAAGACAGATCTTCACTTCACAGGGTCATAGTTCTGAAGTAGTTGAGCAGCAGATGACTAAATGTGGCTGGGTTGACAGCAGTTTATAGCCAGGCTAAATGCTGATACAAATACTCAGGAGGACATGTTATTCTATGACTTGGTGATCTTTAAAGTGCATAGTGAGTCGTAAATGTCAATGCTGTATAATAACTGTTACATTTTATTTTGCAGTGTGCAAAGCTGTGAATTTCAAACAAGCCAGTTGGAGAAGCTATGTAGAATTTTGAAACTGTGTCCTGATTTATCAGAACTGGAGTAAGTACTGGCAACAATGTAACATTTGTACTGACAGGTCATAATATGTTTTATAAACAAGCCCTTTTAACCTCAACTGAATAAGAGCTATGAAATTCAGTAAAAGAAGAATGTTTTTAAGTGTTTGAAAAGCGTACAAGTCATAAGTGAATGACCATTAATGTCCTAGGTCAGGTCCAGACCTCAACTATTTTTACTATGGTACTATTTCTACCTGTGCAAACAGTCAGTACCCCTTATAGGTTCCTGTAGCTGGCATGCTCACAGCACTACAACTGTCCTGATTTAATTTTATTTAATTATCTCATGGATACAGGCATATTAAACAAACAGATGGATCTCACAAATTTTGCTTTTTTATTTTACATAATATACAGGAAAGCTTAAGAGTTGGTGACCTGAAGAACCACACAGAAATTATTGAAAATAAGTGGATAATACATTTTAAAGCACACTGTCCACCTGGTTTGAATGAAAGTGTGACAACAAAGCCAGTTCTGAAAGATAAACAAAATAAAATTAAATAAGTTTATTATATAGATAGATGTAAAAGTTTTAACATATGGTTTTTAGTTATATGCAGATATTTGTACTTTTTAGTATTCTTAGTATATGTAAAGTATTTATCTATGTAGTAATCTTTTTTGTGCATTACTTCTTTAAAGGTGAATTCACATGACCTTTTCCTTTTTGTATTTAAGTCATGTGTTTTAAATCAGCTGACTATATGCCTGAAGAAGCCTATATTGGTGAAAGTCTAGTACTAGGAAGCTATAATAAATTTCCTGCGTATCGAGTGTTGTGGTGACAGTTTACTTTATATTTTGTTTTATTTTACTTGATTTTTTGCATGCACTGGATTATCTACATGGCAGAATTATAACTATGAGCCAATGCCCCATGCCCTCAGCTCTTCAAGTGAAGAGCAAAAAAAAAAGCACTTCACTGTTATAAGCCGATCGCAAGGATTGGCATATTATAGTTAGACCTACAGCCTGCCCTCACCCCAGCTCTTCCATTAAAGTGCAAAAAAATGGATGTTCCTGTGATGCCCGTACACTGGCCCAGCAATCAAGGAGCCTCAATCCACACCACTAACACCAGTGAGGGGCATCCATATAGGGAAAGGATAATAAATACACACACCCAGTAAAGTACAATTTCCCTTAAGAGCTCACAGAGATTACAGTCAGTCTGGGGCTGGTTTCTCCCTTTCTCTCCCGGTCCCCAATAAGACTCCCCACTGGCACAGCTATAAGGTCCAGATCTCAGCCTAGTGGGCAAGCTAAAACCTCCAGCACCCTTTCTGTCCAACCAGTGCCTAAGTAGCTGACACACACACACTTTGAGATAAAAGTTTATACAACCACACAGACACTCCTGGGGAGGGCTGTCACAGGTTCTCCAGCAGTGCCCTTTTTACCCAGACTATATGGTAGAAATCACTGCCATCACCCAGCTAATATTTATCAGCTACTCAAAAGCCCTTAGGAAGGGGGTCCAATTATTAATGTGCAGTATTATTATCCAACTGGTAAGTGCAACCAAACAATTAAGACTTATTTGGAGTGACTCAGTACAGTACCACTATATATATATATATATATATATATATATATATATATATATGCAATGTACTCTTAGAGCTTAAATTATCTCTACACAAAACAGCCACAGTTGAAAGGTTTAAAAATATTTAATAATAAACAATAAAAACACAAGACAATACTTCTTACTACACAGTGTTAGTCAAGAGTTCAGAGATCACAGAGAAATACTTAAAATAATGCCATCAAAAAGTTCTGACATCACAGAAAAACAAACTAGTCTAATCTTCCTATTTCCTAGCTATATCTAAGAGAAAACACAGTTCTAAAATCCTAGTTACATACAGACACAGGCAGAGATCTGGTGAGATGGATGTTCTCAAGACAAATGCTCTAATGCTTTCATTCTTTCTGTTCTTAAATTGATAACACAGTACCACTGATTCATTTCAGATTACATCATTTCTTTCTGGTTCCCAGGCTAACAGATTTTCAGAGGTTAATAGCCCTTGATCTTGCAGCTGGTCAGGAAGCCAGAACAATAAAATAATTTATACATGCAAATTCTAGCAATTAACTTGGTCTCAAGACAATAGGCAGAATTCCTTCATCCACAGAGATATCAGCTCCAAATTTTGACATCAAAGACAGTCATAAAATGCCTGACTTAGCTTTCTTAAAGCAGAGTGCTGTGTTGTTACGTTTTTGCAGTTCGGTATCCAATGCAGTCTTTTCACATTTAAGAGAACAAGCCTGTGGCTTACATTATTATTTACAAATGATAGGATTATCTATAAAATTGTATCTGGCTAGGCTGGCAGCATTCACCTATCTTCACAGTTCCTTCTACTGGCACACCAACCAGGTGGCCAGATGCATGACACACCTGCCCTCCGTCCTGCACGCAGCCATTCATGTCCTGTTTCTGTGTCCTGCCCCCAACCCTCTTTCAACTTATTTTATTTAAAAAAAGTCTTATTTTAATCTGTAGCAAACAGTTGTTACAGTTTATACCCCACCTCCATGGTGAGCTACAGTGCTCAGGTTTTAGTTAAAAGAAAATGTAGCAAACTGTTTGCTGCAGTTTAGACCACACATAGTGTGCTACAGTGCTCAGGTTTGATGAAAAGTGTAGTGCTGGCTTTTAAAAGCTGGTATTGTATTAAAGACACATTGGTGTTGGCTGATCACACCCCCAATACTTTGTTGCAGTTGCCTCACTCCCCTCCTCTACAAGTACACTACTGAGCTCCATTTATTTCTTCTTCTTCCTTAGATGCTAGAGCCCTGAGTGTTTCTTTGATCTCCTGTGCTTTTGTTCCAGTCAGTTTCTATCTCTTTAGCCCAGTCTCTGTTGATCTTAAGGACTTCTGTGACCACTGCTTCAGATGATTGTTGCCACCAGTAGTTTATGTTGGGGGCCAGCAGTTTCATAGAGGACAGCTTTACAATCTTTGATTTGACCCAGTGCCTTTTTCTTATTAGGAATAAATCTACCTGAGTTGCATTTTGACTACAGTTGTATGTAATCTAGAGACTGTCTGTCTTTCGGCAAGCCGTGTGTTGGCCACCTTCAAGACATATGCCAGACAGAATTCTAGAATGGTTTCTCCCTCTCTATTCCTGTTGCCCTACCCATGTTCAGCCTGTCCCAATTTGAGTAATTAGATCCATCATTACAAGTACTGACTTATTTTGTTCTACTTTATCTTGGATGTCCTGCAGCTGCTGCCTGAAAGCATTTCTTTTTGTCATCACAAGCCTGCTGTGGGGCGTAGACTGAAAATTTGAATTGTAATAGAGGAGACTCTTCTGACGATAGTGAGAGATGTCATCAGAATTAGTGTTAGACTCATGGCAATCAGATTCCAGTGTAAAAACAGGCCAGTTTTCATAATTTCAGTCAATGTACCACAGACAGACAGACAGACTCATGACAATCCGACACTAGTGTAAAATTAAGCTGTCCTCTATTGTCTGTGTGGCTACCCATGACTCTTTTTACTTTTGGGTGCATTCTGTTGGCATACCCCTCAAGTTCAACTGAGATTCCACACTCACAAGACTAGACAAGTGCAGGGTGACAATCAGCTGTTTTCTAGAAACCAAGACAGTGGAAATAATTATGGTACTCCAGGCCACCTCCTTCAGCAAGTATGACTATGATGTGATTGTAGCCCATGTAGGGGTAAATGACCTATCACAAAGTCCTCCTTAAGACCACACTAGCTTCCGATAAGGGTAAGGCACTGGTTCTGATGAGAATCCCCCCTTCATCTAGACTTATGCCTGAATACAAGGAACATAATTGGGTTCAACAACTGGCTGAATTGTTGGTGTCATTCCAGGGGGCTCCAGTATGTATCACCCTGGGACACCCTTTGCAAATAACTGTCTGCATCTTTCATTCAAGGACTTCTACAAACTGTCCAAAGCTCTTGGTGCCCCCATTGTTCCTTTTATAGACAGAGTTCATCAAATGGGCAACCTAGCCTGATAAACACCCCCAGTCCCAAACTGGATGATATTAAGGTGACTGTACTCATTGCCAGGGGAATTAGCACTAAACTGCCTGACATTGATAATTTTCTGCATTTGGAATGCTTCCATGTATGTGTTGTTACCAAGACATGATTCAAATCCTTAGAGAGCACCCCGTGTTTGCCTAGGTTTTGTGCCTACCATACCTAAAGATCCAGCAGTAATGTTGATGGAGTGTTCTGTACATCAAGAAAAATATTCCTTTAAAATGGATGCCTAGAGACAACCCCCAGTGAGCTTATTCAGCAACTCACCTTAGTGAAATCCAGTTAACAAGCATTAGCCTACTGTCACTCACCCTCCATGGCTCCAGATGACTACAATAAAATCCTCGCAATGACTCTCTAATCCTTGGTGACTTCAGCTATCTTTGAATGGACCTACTGCACTTCCATTGCTGGGTATGCCTAGCCTTTCTAGGACTGGCTACACAAAATGTCCTGGAGCAGCTCATCCTTAAACTGACAGGGGTGTAAATGTTCCCAATTTAGTATTCACAAACCTGGCCTCTGACTACTGCCCTCCTATGTTCAGTCCTTCAGTAATGAAGTCTGACCATAATCTGGTTACCTTTACTCTCAAAACTTCTCTTCCTCAATTACAAACAACCCTATCTTTAAATAGTTTAAAAAAGGACAGCCTCATATGGCTGTATGATGAAATCTGTAAATTTACCCATGTCATCTCCAGTTATGCAGCCAGATGCACAAGTGATTATTATGCCCACTAAGATAAATGTACTGATCTAGCAGTCCCTTCCAAAACCAGATGTGGTGGTAAATACAAAAATAAGCTGTCCTGTTGGTGTACTGGTATATACAAACTGTGTAATAGAAGGAACTCCTTAAAAAACTGCTTAATAAGGCTAGAAACCCACATTATCAAAATAGTACTGAAAACTTCATTAGGACACTGTAAACAACTATAAATACCAATGAAGCATCCCATAAATTAAGACTAACAACAAGGAAAATACTAATTACAAATCCTTTTTCCATTATCTAAGAATACTATGTAGATCAAAAACAACAAAAATCAGGAGAAAACCAGGTCTTTTAGCATAAAATAATTTAATTTGCTATTCGTCAAAGGCAATTTCATAATTTTTCTGATGAAGTCGCCTTTGACGAATTGCGAATTAAATAATTTTACACTGAAGGACCTGTTTTTCTCCTGATTTTTGGTGTTTTTGATCTGCATTTTTCTTTGGTATATACTGCTGCTGTTCCTGCTGCTTTTTGTTTATCTAAGAATACTAAGAAATAGCTCAATTTTGCTTGAGCATGTTCATCATTCACACTACCTCAGCGGCACATGGCATTCTGTGTGTGCACAAACCCACACTGGCAGCTTTCCAGAGCTCAGAATCCCCTCCTCTGACTCTCTGTGATCTCTGAGCTAGGTCACAGAAAATCAATTATTCAGTGTACAGCTGTAGGACTCACACAGTTGAATTTCCTCAGCAGCCTTCATTGGTGGATTACAGCTTCCAGTCTCAGATAACATCCTTTTGGGAAACTTCCTTACTCTTTACTATTATATACTTTTGATTTCTTTCCGATTTATTTAAAATATATGTGTGTGTATTAACTTTTATTTTAATGTTCTTGCTATTTACTACTGCTGTGGATTCTGCTGGAAGTTTTGATTTACTACTGTGCTGTTTGTGTGCTCAATTCTGCTTTTAATCAGTTATGGACTTGTCAAGTATTCTATGATGTGTGCTAAGAAACTGAAGTTCTGTAGTGTAATTTGAACACTAGGCCTCTTGTTTCTGTTCTTTATCTGTTTCATTTGGAAATTCTGACAGAAAAATATTGCATTTTTTTTTCCTTTTTTTTCATTTATATGATGATTATTATCATTTAACACCGATATATATTATTTTTATTAAATTGTGATTTTACCACAAATTACTTTATTTGAATTTTTGGTGGAGATTTGTCATTTTTGACAAAGGAATATCTAAGTGAATGCCTATTTATGCTTTTTAAAAAACTTTCTATTTGATTTAAGGACGTACATTTTATTTTTTGTCACTATTTGGACAAGTGAATTTTACCTGGTACTTTGAGCGTGTGTGTGCTGTTGTTTATTACACTGTTAAGGTTGTAGAACAAGGTTTAGCACAATTTAAATTGTTTCTGCTATATTTGCTGTGTGGGAACATTGTTTAGATTTTCGATTATTGTTACCCTTTTTCAGCCCTTAACAGTGTCAGTGTATTATTCTGGCTGGCATTTTTCCCCTTGAATTGATGGATTCTGATATGGATACCCCCTCCCATATCAAATTTATTTGTACCTAAAAAGAAAAATCTCAGCAAAATCATGGCTCAGCCTATGATTTGTGAATCTTTTGTTGCCTTAAACTGGACTGCAGCCCACTTAAATTTTTCCTTGTCACCCTCTGGTCTGATTCCACAGCCCTCTATGGTAAGGGGTCAGTCATATCCTCTGGGATTGTTCTAGTACCTGGTTCAGGTAATGGAGAAGCAAACCTATTAGGTGCAAGAGAGGTCCATGGTAAGAGACCCCTTGCTAGACATTATGCTCTGTCTCCGATATTTTGGCGTCTAGTGTAGTTCATTGTAAGAAGAAACAGAGACTTCAGCACATGACAGACAGGTTATTACCGTGTATTGTGTTGGTATGTATCATTAGCTAAGATTGTTTTACACCATTCAGTGTCCATATTGAGAGACTCACTCATGTGGGTCCTGACATGCTAAACTGTTACCATTTTGGCCTTTAACCTTTATCAGGATATTGTAGCTTACAGCTGATGTTCATAATTCTCACTGCTGCAGTAGTCTTTTGGCTGTATATGGTTGAATCCTATCCAGGATACAAAATCTGACCACTTTCGCAAAGCTCCGGCTTACTCCCATACCTTCACTCTGACTGCCGATTTGTCAGTCTTGTGGAGGAAAATCAGAAGAGTGAAGCAGTCTTCAGTACTTTTATGATGCCTCAAGAAGAAGTAGTTTTGACATGGTCTTGAAGATTCATTTCCACCAAATAAGTCCGCTCTGGAGAACCCTTCCACATAGAAATTGCTGTTCTTTTAAGAAAATATTGTATTTTTATTTCATGAATAAAAGTGGTATTTCTCCTTTAGGAAACCCAATATTTTTCACAATGTTGGAAGTTTCCTGTCAGGGACCACTATTTTTACGTAAGAGCTTATTTTATTTTTATTTGATGGCTACATTTTTAGTAAACCTGTACTGCTTTTGTGAACTTTTAATGTTTGTGTCTAAATTTAAAGATCAAGTAGTGTTTTAAATGAGCAGAAAACATTTTAATGTTATAGTACTTGTGTACACTATGTGATAGGTTACTTGTTATTTTTTTCCGTTGAAGTACATTGAGCATTACTGCTTCATTTCTGACAGGATCTTTAGTGATGTACTTGTACTTTTTACAAAAAAAGGGACTGTTTGGGGAAGTGTAAGTGTGTGTGTGTGTGTGTGTGTGTGTGTGTGTGTGTGTGTCTGTGTGAATGTGTGTGAGTTTGCACTGCTTGCGAACACTTGCTTGTCAGGGTTCAGGCACCTAGGCAGCAAGACATTTCCCTGTGGTACATTTGACTGGGGACACATGGCTGAAGTGACATTCAGCTGCAGAGAAATATAGCTGTTTACAAATTCCCTGTGGGCAAAGAGAAGCACACACTGCCATGCTCACAGCTTTTATAACAAAATGCATGGTGGTAGAAGAAGTAATGAGTGTTGTGCTCAGTGTACAGTACATACTTATGTAACTACAACATGTAGAAGCATGCTACAGCATGGAGGGAATCCTGCAGGCTACTGTAGTCACATTTATGCTGCAGTATGCGTTTTAAGCAATGTTCCCTAGACACTGTAAAGGGGGTAGTGGTTCACAGACTCCAATTCTAAAGACACTGCCATTGTGCACTGCAGTTTTACTGCCACTGACATGCTCTCTGGCCAGTCTGCTGCTGATGCCTGCCATATTGCCTGCTGTCTCATGTTCCCTTGGGGACTATGGACATTGTTTTCTCCCTGTGCATTTGGTTATTGAAGTTGTGGGCATGACAACATATTCTTCTCTTTACCCACAGGGAATTCATAAAAAGCCATATTTTTCTGCAGCTGAATATCACTTCAGCCATGTGTCCCCAGTCAAATGTACCACAAGGAAATGTCTCGCTGCCTAGGCACCTGAACCCCTTAATTATCTTTATAGAGTCTTTTCCCAGATGTCAGTAGTCCTTAACATGGGCTTCATCTCTTCTTACCAGTATGGGATTCCAGATAAATGTACAAAAATCTTCCTTAACTTCATCACACTGGATTGTGTTTCTAGGCTTCTTATATACACTTCTCAACAAAATGCTTTCCTTATACAGGAGAAGGTTTATTTTTTATCTGGAAACTTTCCTGAGCTTCTCCAGTCAGTCTCAGACTTCTGCAAGAGAATATCACAGGATTCTAGGATTCATAGCTCTATGATTCTTGTGGTTTCTCTTGTCAGGTTACACATGAGAAAAATTCAGGGGATTTTAAAGAACACATGGACACAACATCTTAATCTTCTAGAATTTCAGATTCCAATTTTAGGCTTTGTCAAAAAGTAACTGCACTGGTGCAGACTCCATATGGCTCTAAATCTAGGTCTTTCATTTTCTCCTCAGATCTCAAGTTAATGCAAATGTGCAAGGCCTGTGAAATTCCTCAGCCAAACCAAAGCACATAATTGTCAGAGATGCTGGCTGCAATTAAAATCTCTTTATCATCTTTGGTCCCCTGGACCTCTTCAAGTGCTTACAGATAACATCACATGATGTAATGCATAAAGAAGCAGGTAAGTACAAGGTCATACCCTCTGTGTAAGCTGGTTGTGATGGTTTGGGAGGTAGCTATACATCATTTCTTAACTATCTAAGCATCTTACAGCCTGTCAGAGCAAAATATAGTGGCAGACAAGCTAAGCAACACCAGGACAAGCCTTCAGAAATAGAAATTGAGGGGGCGGGGCCAAAATGGCCATCTGAATACAGCACAATTTTAAAGCTCTGTAAATCTATTTATTTAGACAGGATTATAGTCAAAGTTTACTAATAATTTTTGTAAAGACTTATAAGTAATAGTTTAAACTTCAAGTTTACAAATTTTGGTGGAGCTACTCAAAGAAATTCCCATCAAAAATACTGGAGACTTTATCTGTATGAACATGAACAGCTCCAAGCATTCCCAAACAGACATAGTACTGAAGAAAGAAATGCAGATGGTGACTTCAACTCTTCAGGCACTGTACTTAAAAATAGATGATTTTCAGCAAAACCTTGAAAACCTCAGAGGTAACAGCCTAAAGTAAATTGAAATATTTAATGAATTACTTCAACAACATCAAAATAAAATACTGGACATTGAAACTGCTTTACCTAACATCAATGGGAGACTCAAATAAAAGGAATTACAAACTGAATTTCTCCTCAAACAAAACACCTTGCTCCAGAATAAACTTGATGACTTAGAAAACGGGGAAAAAGGTGCAATATAAGAATTTTCAATCTCCCTGAAAAAACAGAAGGAGAAGACATTATTTCTTTCCTAAACCATTGGATCCCTGAAATTTTAGATCTTCAAGAGGGTTTTTCCCTATGGAATAGAGAGAGCCCGCAGAGCAATAGGAAAGCCAGCACCAACTTTTTCTTTATCTCCACCAAGATCCATAGTTATAAAATTTCTGTCATTCATAGATAAATAACTTGTTGTAAAGATTGCCTGGAGGAAAACCCCTTTAAAATTCAATCAAAATCTCATCATATTTGACAATGACTATTCCACTAAGGTTGTTCATATGACGAAAAAATGCTAGCCTCTTGTTAAACTTTTAAAACAAAATAACATTAAGTCTGAAATTATATACCCTGCAAGAATCAAAATGCATCTTTCCAATGGAAGAAGAACTTTTAACAATCTAGATGTAACAGCTGCCTTTATAAAAAAACAGCAACATAATATCCATTTCTGAAGCTATGTACTGTTCTCCCACATCATTAAAGAGACTTTCAAAAACACACACACACACACACACACACACACACACACACACACACACACAAAGACTGATATCACATCTGTAAACTCTAATAAATCTCTCAAAGCATCTACTGATAAGTGACTCTTATTTACATCTAACAAAAAAGAGCTTTAATTGGACATACTGCAATTTTTACTACACTCAAAACTCTTAATTCTTACCATTCAGTTATAAACTTATACAAATATCACAGCAGCAAATATTACTAAATGGAAATGACAACTAATTTCTCTGCTCATTACAGGTAACTTTGTTTTAAATTATTCAGAAACTTATGAAAACTAAGTGTTTGTCATTACTGCAGCATATTGGGAGTTTCCCTTTGTTAATATGCTTTCTTTTAATGTTTTGCTTACTCTATATAAAATCTTTTCCTTAAGTAACATAATCCAACCTTAATTTATTAAAATAGTCTTTTATTAGTATATTTATGCTTTTTTAGAGTAAAAACACATTGGGAACTATTAATTTATTTGCTTGGTATATTATTTAGATGAAATGGCCATGAAAATTTGGAACACTTTTTTAAGCATTTTTTTTTCTAACTTAACATCTTCAAACTGCAGTTTTACAGTTAAAAATCATTAGCCTGAGGTGAAGCTTTGCTTACCTTGGGTAGTCTCATGAGACATTTAAACTGCAAATATTCCGCCATGTTGATGTAACACTCAGGAAGTGAGGGGCACTAATTCAGTGATGCACCCATTGCTTCAAGCACTCAGTTTTTCAGTTGTGAATATCTAAAACTACAAAACAAAAACAAAAATCATTAAGGTCAGTTTTTATTTGTTAAGAATTAATTGTAAATTGTTAATTTATGCTAAAGTAGATTATTATTCTTTGATTTGGGTTGTTTAATTAGTTTTAAATCCAGAAGCTGTATTTTTATTATGCATAGCTTTTAGTAATACTTTTTTTTTCTTTGCTGATATTTCACTGTCACAGCAAGTCAATTTTGATCAAATACTATTCATTAAAAAGTTATTTTTACCCAAACCTCAAGATCAATAATAAAATGTTTGACCTCACTGAATTCCCCCTCATCAAAGATCTTAATATATGGGATATCCTCAAATATAGGACTAAAACTCTTGCCGAGCTACGTTTAATTCTTGAGACCAATAACAAATACACAGTTATTCTCCGGCAACTAAGAGAGACTATACTTTCACAACCTATCAATCTCTCTCCCAATCCTCAGGAAATCAACAAACTAGGTGAAATCATTTCTGCTATCTCGAGCCCTAAAAAAACAATTTCATCCTCTTACAAACTATTGAATGCCTTATTATACAAATCGAATTGCCTTTTCTCCAACTATTGGGATAACCTTGGTTCCCCCATTACAGAGGATCAAAAACTCTCAGCTATAAAATCTACTCTAGAACTCTCCCTTTTCAAAAAACTCTTATATACTCAACTGATGCTAAACAATAACTCTTACTACACTCCTGTAACACTCAATAAATTTAACCCCAATCTATCCCCCTCATGCACTTGTTGCCCCTATCCGAGAGCTGATTTATTACACATTATGTGGTACTGCAACCACTCTCATAAACTCTGGTGCTCTCTAAAAGTCTGTCTGCAGAGAATGGGATACTATAACTCCACACTTTCATGGGAAACAGCCATTCTACATATCCCCCCCTTTAAGTTGCCTAAACTACAACTCCACATTTTAATTATTCTCTGTTCCCTTATTAAATTATACATCACAAACAACTGGATGGATCGCACTAAACTATGTTGGAGGGGTTTCAAAGAGATGGCTTGCAAACACATTTCTGCTCATAAGTTCATTATAAATGGTCCCAAGAAGAGAGCCTATTTTAGCAAATTATGGAAATATCTAATTGATTTAATTTTTAGTGAATAATTCCCTATCTCAGCATTTAGTGAAATACATATCCTTACCCCTGTTATTAACTGGAGATCCACTGCCAACTCAAATAATTCTCTTTTTCTTCCTCTCCTTAATATCTCTTTAGAGGACTGGTAGCACATTATTTTGTAAATATTGTATATAAGTGTTTTTGGTTAGATTGATTACAATGCCTTCTTTATCTTTTTTCCTTCTTTTTTATGTACCATTGTTAAAATGTCTTCATGTCCATAACAACTTGTGATAATTCAACATTTAATTTTAATGTTCATAATCACAATGTTCTCTATTTTTCTGTATGCATTGTTTTCTATTATGGAAAAATAAAAGAAACATTTGAAAAAAAAAAAGTTATTTTTAAGTGTGATATAAATATATCTCCATAGACATAAGAAGGTATGGATTATATTTTAGAAGAAATGACAGTTATATTTCAGTGATGGCATATACGATTGCATACTGGATTCACAAAGCACCTCACTTAAGCTATATTAATTATATTATGGTTAGTTTCAGAGTAAGTCTCATAAAGGAAGCCTTTATCTTATAGTTGTTTATTTAATTTTAACTATGACAGTGTGTACAGTTAATGGAAAATGCAGTTTCATATTAATGAATCTTTTTAGTTTAATTCATACTCAAAAGCTCAGATGACTCTTAGAACCTTTGTTTTTACTCATTTGTAGTAGTCTTTAAGTAAAGAATAGGATTATATCTGAAGTGGAAAAGTAATTGATTGGTTGCACTATTAACTAAACTGCTCTTTCTGTGTGCAGTAACCAGTTTCATCCAACCAATATAACCTGAATTAATCATCTGAATTTCTCTACTCTCATATACTCTCATACAAGAGGTTTATTTGCTATTAATCACTTATATGTATAAAATAAGAACAACCTTTTGATGTTTGGGGTGTTTATATTTTAAATCCTTAATATGTACAACAGTTAAAACTGTATAGATTAATATAATTCAATTATATGTCTCACATATAGGACTTATAGTTGCTAGATATGGTTTTGATGGTTACGGAAAGCAGTCTGATCGATCTTAGTTTATCTCTCATACTGGGAATTTTAATAATTCCATATTTGATTTTGGAAAATCGTATTCTTTTTGATTATATGTTTTACATCATGGCCTGAATTTATGATACTATACTTTTCAAGTACAGCTATAGTTATTTCAGTTATATTATATTTGCTAATAAATACTCATGTATTTTTATGTGTTAGCAAGAGTTCTGTGATTAAAACATCAATTACTGCTTACATTATTCCTGAATACTCTCATTTACACCTATATCTCTGTATATAACTTCCCTAAACGTTAATGGTGTGAACAATCCAAGGAAATGGTTAAATTTGTTAAGATATTTAAATGTTAATAAATCACAAGTTATATTCTAGAAAGAAACTCATTTTAAATCCACTAGAAAAATATTTGGAGCCCTAATAATTACTTAGGGTTAGCTCATTCCTTATATATGTCCAAGAGGAAGGGAGTCATGATTTTATGGAAGGAAAATATAAATCTACAAATCATATATAAATATGAAGATCTGGAAGGATTATTAGTCATTATTATTCTAAAGTTTAATAACAAAATTTGGACATTTGTTAACCTTTATTGGTCCTCAGGGTTAGGAGTAACAACTACAAAATGCACCTGGATCTTATAACTAATGTTTACAAAGGCAATCTCATACACGTTTTTCAGTGGAAAAAAAAAGTTATGTTATTTTACTTCTGGGGCCAGGGTAAGTGTTAAGAGCTTTCTACTGTATTTTAATATGGAAAAAGTTTTTTTTTTTTTTTTTCTTACAATTTACATGTTTTTTCTGATTATTGCTGCCAGGCTTCCCTAGGAATCTAGCACCTTTTTTGGCTTAATCATAAAATAACCTACCTTTTCCTTGGTTCTTTCTTCTTAAGCCACAAACAAAGTTAATCAGCCTTTGCCACCACAGCATACTGATAAAGTGCCTCCGTCACAGGTGGAGGGCTCTATTGTTGCCAAAGCTGGTTCCTTGGACCACTTATCTTTTTTTCTTTGGTCCCACTGTTCATGTCTCCTCAGTTAATCTGGACAGGAGTAACTTATTGGGTTTAGCTCAGGGTTTAGTGCAGGCTCTTGACTCTTACTATGTTGCTGTTTTTGATAAAAGAAGAATGGATTCTTCAATTTCTGAAGAAATATAAGAGTTTAAACCTCAAAATGACTCTGAAGGCACAAATTGTGGTGTCTCTGCAGTATTCTCATTCATATTCTGAGGAGAGTGTAACTTTGCCTGGTACCTTTGAAGGATTCTTTTTCTCTGAAACTATTTGAAGTATAAATCAGTTTTTCAGTGGGAAAACAGTGGAATTTCTCAGTCCTTTGTGGGATTATTATGAATTGTTATACCTGGAATTTCAAGAACCTATTCCTATTCATCCTGTTCTTTCTCAGTTATTGAAGTTTTTTGTCACAGCCTGCAATTTCCCCCGGAGACAACCTGTTGCTGCCCCCAAAGCAGATAGAATATACAAGTTCCCAAATCTTTTACATTTTTATATACTCATTCTCAGATCAGACAAAGCAGCTATTGCTTTGTGAATCAAGCTGCTGCTGCTAAACATTTGGTAAATACTGATTACTCTTCTGACAAGGATGGGAAGGCTTTTAATAAACTTGGGGAAAAAGGTGTATTCTTCTGCATTACTCCTCTTTAGGATTCTCAGTTGTCAGACTCATATGTTGAAGTTCATGCTTGCCTCATGAGACAATATAAGGAATATTTTGGCATCTGATTCCTCTTGTGAGGAGAAATATGCATTATATAACTTGGTACCTTTTGTGTCTCAAGTAACCATTCACTGTTTGAAATGTACTTCTGAGTCTGCTTATGTCTCCTCCAGAGCACTGCTGTTGGAACTCTTATGAGGAGGATTGCTTGGCTGAATTCTCAAAACTTCCCAGAGGTTGTCAAAAATAAAATTTTAAATTCTCCCTTGGATAGAGAACTAGTTTTTCTCCTTTTTCTGCTGTGGTCATTAAAAAGTATGATGAGAGAGGAAAGCTGATTCAAGGAATTTTTCAGATGTTTCTAGCCACTTGTCTCCAAGTTTGCCAATGTATTCAATGCTCCCTCGACAGCCTTCTTTAAAAAGTAAAATAAACAGCCCCAGCAAGCTGCTGGTAAGCAAAAATTTAAAAAGCAGTGACGGGGAGATTCCAGAAAGAATATGGTCATGCCATAATGGGGAGGTTGGCATAATGGTTAAGGTGTTTACCTTACAAACATAAGGTAAAGGGTTTGATTCTCACATGGGGTAATTGGCTAGGCTGAAAATGGCCCACAAGGGCAGTTAGCCTAGTACTAATCTATGAACCTATGAACCTATAAATCAAATGACAGTCTAATAAGTCTGAATGACTATATGAAGGTTTTCCAGCCTCACTCCCACCACGGCATTCCTTTAATAATTCCAGAAAGTCTTAACCTCCATTTCTTTCTTTCTTTGGCAAAAGACAGTTTCAGAGAAATGGCAGTGGGATTCTGTTCCTCTCTCTAGGGGGAATCCTTCTCACTCACCAGACTAGACTCTTCATTTACCCTCCTGTCATTCAGCATATGCTTGCTGCTCAGGAGAAGATAAAAGCTGTGTCTCTTTATCACTTAATGGAAGAGTTTTATTCCGGGATGTCCCTAGTGCTAAAGAAAGAAAGAATATTCTGGGAGACCAATTCTGGATCTTATCTTACCTTGCCAAATCTGCTAGTGATAGTATCCAAGTTCAAAATACTGTCTGTTTGTAACTTATTAGCCCTTATTCCCCATTTGAGTTGTCTCAGATTTCTCTTAGATTTAAAAGGTGCATATCATCACATTTTTATAAATCCAGATTTTAGACATTTCTTAAGGTTTTCAGTATCTGAATCACATTATCAGTTTTTTTGCATTACCTATTGGTCAATCAACTGCTCCAAAAAGGCATTCACAAAGTGCCAGGCTCCTGTGATAACCTATTGCAGATTGTTAGTTATTGATATGTTTCCATATTTAGATGAATGCCTTATTTTTGCAGAGTCTTTTTCAGAGTGTCCAGAATCTCTCAGTTGGGTAAGGGATTTCCTGCATAGGGTGGAATGAGAAGTCAAATTACAGAAATATTTTCTGACTCCTCACTGGATTATTTTCCAGGGGTGTCTCCTGGAAACCTTAGTTCAAAGAGCTTTTCTTCCACAAAACAAAAAAATATATCTGTATTCAAATCTATTCTTGGTTTTTTCCAAGTGGAACACTCTCTCAGGAAAAACAAATTCCTCTGGATTCTGGGTCTGATGTCATTTATAATACTCATGACACTTTTGTAATACTCCACATAAGAAAAAAAATCCAGTAGTATCTGAAGTCGCTATGTTCCCATACCCTTAATACATGTTGCAACCTAAAACATATGTTTACTTCCACCCATTTTATGTACTCATTTTATAATTTTGGTTTCGTATCATTGTGTAAATGTTCAAAATGTGTATGGCTGCTATACATCCTGGTTCATCTATAAAATGGGCACCCATGCAATAGGGCCACCTTGGTTATAAAAATGTAAATAAATAATTAAATATATTGAGTTTTAAAACAGTCATAGTACTTAATTATCAATGCAGACCGAGTGAATATTTTGTAAAGCTGAAAGAGTTAATGGTGGTCTTAAAAATGTGTTTAGCATTCACTTCTCACCAGAACACTGTTGTTACTTCTGGAGTATTTACAGTCAGAAAAGTGCTTATACATTTTTCTATGTTTTATTTACAGTTTGTCAAATAATGCACTTGGAAACCAAGGCATCCAGAAATTAGTTCATTTTTTACCAGATATTCATGTGTCCAACTTAATAAAGTAAGTAACCTCTGATGTATTTTATGTAAATAGTTCTACAAGGTTTTCTTAATTTACAGTGTCTGTGTGTTGGCTTCCTATTGAAATGTTGGTACTTGTGATGCCAATTGCTGGAGACCAAAAAAAAGTTGAAAACTCAGGAGAACAGCAAATCTTGAACTTTGCTCTTCTCTTTTAAACTTCTTTTTTGTGGAGTTAAGCTCCCCCTGTACCCCTGATGCAGGAGTGCAAACTTACATATACCAACTGTGAGATCGTCATATCATGGAGAAAAGGGAATATTGTGGAAATGGCCATCTCATATTTAGTATCTGTAAATCATTTTTTTTCGGCCATTCTGTCTCTAGAGGGTCCCAGCATTCCAAATGATTACCCAGTGGGCATCTGGCTTATGGTTTACTGATGAAGACATTTTTATACAGATATCTGTATTTTTGTGCTGTGGTCTCTCTTGAACTAAGTTTATTTGCAACTAATTCTTGGTAATGAATTGTTTGTATTTGTATGTGAGGAGAAAGCACCATGAGGTCCATAGGAAGAATGATGTAGTTAAAAATTCAAGTCTCATGTATTAAATGTAGCAATAAGCACAAGGAGAATTGTTTTCCTGCTTTTAATCCACTTTCTTGGAATCTGAGGTATCAGGAGCCATTTGTGAAGATGTGTAATAGAAAAGACAAATATGTTCAAATGAGTTTGCATGTCATTTAATACAAAAATGAAAATGAGTTGTTTGTTGGTGCTACTAAACTGAAAACGATGAATATATTAAATTCTGAAAAATTACAAAATGCACTGCTACAGGACTGTAAATCAGATTATTGAAAAATGTTTAGCGTTACAAAGTAGAATGAAGAATTTAAACTAGAGAAATGTACAGAGCATAATAATGTCTGAAGATACATTGAAAGCCCAGCTTCTAAAAGAGATTGAAATGAGGATGTGTGTATACATTATTAACACATTCAAGGGCACAGATTAAAGCCAGTGGTTCAAAGCTATTGAAATGTGAATATTAAAATAAAAAGTAGAAGAGCCTGTTTCACACTGTAGTACTTGTGTTAATGTTCATAACATTTACTAATTTGCCTTGTGAGAAGCTAGGAATAGTAACAAAATTACTTGCAAAAGCAAAGAGTGAATGTGTATAGTAATAGTCACAATGTATCAGAGACATCTCATATACTGAACACTACCACATCATTAGTAATCTTCATATGATGCTGATTACATGCTTAAGATACAGGCAGGATAATGTTGTATAGGAATAAAACCTGATGGTATTCCAGGGGTATATGCTGTAAGTAACGTATTATTAGCTCTCATAGGGTTGCCACTTTTTTCAAATGCTCAAACTGGGACATTTTTGGTACAAATGTCAGATTTTGCAGGGCAAAACATACCCATGGCCAGTGCCAAGGACAGAACTTCACATTTTTCCTTAATAAAGGCTTATTCTTGTAGCATTTTAGTTGCTTATTCTGTTTTTTATAACATTTAAGTGTTTCAGATACAGCATAACTGTTTTATACATCTATTACATAAAATTTAGGAAATATTTTTGTCCTAAAATCTCAAGACATTTGTCATTTTTTCAATATTTTTGCAGAACACAATTGCCCAAAGAGGGACTGACCCTCATAAAGTGGGACAGGTGGTAACCCTGAGCCCTTATAGCAGAGCTAAGAAGGAAACAAAGTGAATGGGAGGTTTAGGTGCCATTAAGAAGCATGTAGAGCCAAACAAATGAGTGAATGGTAGCGTTTACATTATAAAAATGAAAAACAATAATGATCTATTATTGAGCTGCAAAATCTAAGCAGTGAATTAAGAAGGGTGTTCACAGTTGCTTACAGCTGAAAAGGTCATTTTAACAGTGGCAAATGCTAGGGTCATTTCAGTACTGGATGCAAACCAAGGACTCTGGCAAGTCAAGCTAGCTCTAGAATGTTCTCACTTATGTACATTTAGTATTTTTTTTTTTCAAAAATCTGTTTTATTTATTTTAGAGATAATTCACCAATAGATTTACAACAGTCCAATATACAAAGTGGGTAGATAGAAACAAAGAATACAACCATATTGGGCATAAGACCATATGGATAATTTAACAGCAAGGTTACAATAAACCTTGACATTTAGTTAACCCAGAACTATATACAATATTTACAACTGCTAGTATGAGTAATCTCATAGAGCAAGGAGTTTACTGCTTCGTATGTTCTATATAGTTAATAAGAAACATCAGAAATTACCCTGCTTATGATATTATTACATATTCAGAGGACAGAAGGTAGTAATTATTATAAGCTAATGTCTGTAATATCTACAAAGAGTATTATTCCTTAAGAATGTGGTCAATGAGAAAACCCCAAAACTTCTGGTAGTAGGAACGTTTTTTACTATTTTTTGTTATCATTTTATGGGAGGTGATTTGAGTGCCATGTTTCTGTATCCCTCCCAAGCTAATTTGGATCTGTCTAACCAGTTTTGAGTGATATAAAGTTTCATTAACATGAAAAGAGTGATAAGAATGTGGAATTTTTGCTTGGGTATTTTGTCTGTGGTAATGTGAAGGATTGCAAACTCCCATGAAATATTAGTTTTCACATGTCCCATATTTTCTAGCCTGACTCTTAATAACCCTATAGATTTTGAGCAAATTTGCAATACCAAAGTATGTGAAGTAGGTCTGCATGTGTCTTCGGGCAGAAAGGACAGAAAGGGGAAGAGTTTGAGTTAAATTTGTTCAGTCTAATTGGTGTGAAATAAGCATTATTATTGAGGTGCTGTGGTAGCATTGTCGCCTCACAGTAAGACGCTGTCCGGTTCGATTCTCAGCTAGAGCGTCTTCTGTGTGGAGATATACGTGAATGGTCGTACCTTCGTTGAAGGTTGTGTGTCAGGACTGGTAACTCGGCACGTAAAAATCAACTACCAATCATTAGCGGACCGGAGTTCCACTGTGGTGACCCCTAACTGGGAAAACCGAAAAACACAACAACATTGATCATTAATTGAGTATATAGTAGATTTCTAAAATGAGATAGTTTAGCAGTATTTTCTATAGCATGTGAAACTTGTTCCATGGTAATTTTATTGTTTATTCCATTCCAATATTTAGAGAATAGGTACATGCTTGATATTTTATTATTGTAATTAATTTGTACACAGTAGAAACCATTTCCTTTTTATACAATAGACATCTCAGAATTATTAATGAAGTATTAACATATGTTTGCATATCTTCAGGTATGGTTTTGAAAGTTGCAGTGAGTTCCATAATTTGTCTAATGATAACAATGTATTTTTTTTTTGCTTAAGTTGAAGTTTTCCCTGATTTCCTTGGTGGTTTTTTTTTAAGTTTGTAGACGTCTCAAATTATGAAGTTTTTGATTAATAGATATTGGGCTAGATTTAACATTTTAGTCCCTATTATTAAGTAAGGGTTTAAATGAATTGTTTGCAATAGCTTTAGAATATGTGAAAGGCTTAGAAATTCAAGAAGTTCTTGGAACATGAGAATTTTATGATTAAGTACGTTATGTACCTTAAATTTTTTTAGGTTTGAAATGTCCATGAAGGTGAAGGCTTTGGGGTTAAGTCTGTATTCTTTAATGTGATTGTGCCATAATTTAACCCACAGTGGGAACCAATCATTGCTCAGTGGGTTATACTCAGCAATCTGGATAATTCTGTTGGAACATATTATTTTATAGCACAGTTCAAAATCCGGTGACCACCTTGGCTCATTTATCAGTTGGTAGTATTAATTTTGCATAACTAATTCTGGTTATTTTTGGATACCAAATAAATTTGGATAGGTCCTTATTTACTTTTTTGAAAAAAGTATGTACAAATTGTAATATTAGTGGCATTGAGCTGGTATAGAAGTTTTCGAAGAATATTCATTTTAACTATTGTACATTTAGTACTTTATGTGTTCCAAAGAGCTGTTGCACTGGTAACAGAAGGTTTAGAAGGTGTTGCAAACATAATTGATTATCTATACATCTAGGACCAAACACAGGATGAATAATATAAGAAAATGATGCAGCTGCTGAATAGATTTAAACTGCAAAATTCCACATTAAGTAAAAGCAAATGTAAAATAAAAATGGCATGTATGAAATGCATGGCTAATAGTTTTCATCAGAAGGACCAAAGCCTGATGAAGAAAAAGTTAGTCTTTTTACAAATGGCCAAGCCAGAAGGCAAAAAGAAAAAAAAATTACAAAAATTCCAAGGTGTGATACAATATAGTATAGTATAGTACAAAGTTTTTATCCAAATATTTGAGATAACTGCGCATCTAAAAAAGTTGTTAGAGTAATGTGTACCCTGGGAATGTAGGTACAAACAGGAAATGAGTTTTGAAATCCTCCACAAACTAGCTATAAATGTACATTACAAATATAGTCTGCAGGGTATAGGAGCCATGATCGTATTTACTTTTTATTTATTTATTTACTTACTTACTGTTTGGTAACCGAGTAGGTAGACTGGTCCAGAGACCCTTTTCAGCCATGACCCAGGTTCAGAGGCAATAAACATAAGTTGTTACACTTCACATATGATAGACTGTTAGATTTACATACATGCAAAACTTGTGTACACGTACTTATGCAGTTTATTATATAATGGAATGCTATAATGTTCTTATATAGTTCAAATAAAGTAGCTGATTTACATTAAGTTCTATAAATTTACATGGGTAGCAATACAGTTTTGTTTCTTTTAAATGCGTCTTAAAAATCTGAAATTTAATTTCCTTGGGGCAAAAAAAAAAAAACTGGTGGATGAGCGTAAATAAAAAAAATGGAAGGATTACAGGGATAGGCATAGACACTAAAAAGAGAACACATGGATAAGAAGAGTTAAATGGCAAAGGAAAACAGTTGAAAAACTGTAAGCATTTTTAGCATTCTAACCTTTTTAAGAGTATATCCATTAACCTTAAAGCATTTGGAACTTCCTTGATGAGGTGCTCAGAAAGGGACTTCTTAAACTTCTCATGAGTATTCTGGTGAATTGTTTAAGCTGGTAGTTTGTTCCAGTGAGCTGGGCCTGTTAGCAAGAAGGCTCATTCACCTATGATTGTTTTAAATGGGGGCAGTTGAATGATATTCATTTCTTCTGAGCATTTCTCAGGGAGTAAGACTGTCTCTGATTAGAAATTTTCTTTTCGGAGTGGAGTAGTAGCTGTCATTTAGAAATTTAATAGTAAGGCACATAGAGGATAAGTGGACCTTTTAGTAATGGGTAGCCAACGTAGGTCGTTTAGAAGGCTGCACTGGTGTAGGTTGGTTTCAGCAAGTAGGGCAAATGTAACAATTTTATTTTCAGTGACCTGAAGTCTTTGAGTGTTATAAGCAGAGTGGAAAGAGAGTACAGGAAGACAGCATTCTAGTTAAGAGACAAGCACATTCTTGCTCAGTGCTTTGCAGGTAGTAGGAGATAGTAGTTATGATAAACTATAGCACAGTTTTAGTTGTGAGAAGACTTTATTAATGATATTATCAATGTGGGTTGCAAAGCTAAAATTAGAGTCAAGGGTGAGCCCCAAGTAGTACATCTGAAGAAGACTGCATAAATTCAAGGTAAGAGTGACTTGTATGAAATGTGTGGGCAATATTCTATGCTGGAGATGCACAAAAGAGATATGCTTGGGTAGAAAGGAAATGCTTCTTGAATATGTGTGTGTTTAAGAATTTCAGGTGGAAATAGATCAAAAACCACTGAAAGCATTCTCAAAAAAAGTATTTTTGTAATGATATTGCAGTAGATCTTGTTTAAGCAAAGTATGATCTAAAAATAAAATACAGGCATGGCACCAGAGCTATACATAGCAGATATGTGGAGTAGATCATAGTTATCAGAAATACATTAAGATTAAGAGTTGGTAGAAGACTGACAGATCATTCAGGTAATGGTAGTTACCATAGACAGAAGAAATGGTAAAATAATTTTAGAGGTATAATGACTCTTACTTAGAAATGCACTTAGTACAGGAAGTTAGAGTGATGTGTTGGTCTGAGCAAAAAAAAAAGCATTGGCAAGGAAAGAAATTCTATTTTCACAAAATAATAGTTCCTAATCAACTGAGATTACAAATGTATGGCTGGTTATACTACCCATATCTGGGAGCAGTAGAGTGCAAAGAAAGACAGAAAAATACAACTTAATCAGGAATGCCAACTCAAACAGAACAAGCAGCACTGAGCTGTGTCATATTTAAAGCATGCTCTAACAATAATCCAAAGGAGGATATTCTAATTTATCTTACACCAAGTAATCCATGAAGCAGAGTAAGCAAAGACACATTTTAGTTTAACTGATTAATACTAATTGCCATTTGAAGGTGCATTTACACACACACACACACACACACACACACACACACACACACACACACACACACACACACACACAGTGGTTCCTGAAACAGATCAAAATTAAATATATTAGAAGATGGTTGCACACTGATCAACAGCTTAATGTCAGATTTCATAGTGTGAAAAAAATGAAACTGAAAGACAAGGGACAGGAGCTCTGTCACTTTTAGTAAATTTAGTTACTGGCTATTAAGTACACTGCCTGGATTCCAGCAAAGAAAAAACTGAGAATGCCTGAAAGAAAATCAACTGGAAAAGGTGAGAGAAAACACACTGACTGGGAGGAATCCTGTAGCTGTTCAGCAAAAAGCAGTTCCAGCTCCAGCTCCAGCTTTGGTTCAAGACATGACTTCCAGTAATCTAGAGGAAAAAATAAAACAAGTTTACTCAGAGCTGATTAAAATAAAACAATGAATAAGTATATCAACTTAAAAGGATGAAAAAAATGGAGAAAGCTTTAAACAGATATTCAGATGAGCTGGTAAAATGCAAAAATCAGAGACTGAAATGAAGAAAAGTCTGGCTGGGTATGAGCTTGCTCAAGAAGAAATATTTCAAAAATGGTAGCATTAGAGAACAGAGCAGAGCAGGTAGGTAAAATTTGGGATTTTCTGCCGTACCAAAGAAACTGGAAGGAACAGACTGTACTATTTTTATGAAGGCACAAATAAGCAAGTTGATTAGTATTCCATAGCAGGAACTGCTAATTTAAAGGGCACACCATGTGTATACTCCAAACCTGGCCATGAGAAAGCAGCCAAAACCTGTATTAGCAAAGATGTAAACCTACTAGCAGAAAGAGTTGGTCATGACAAAACTGTGGCAAAAGGGCAAAGTATTAAAAGTTCAAGATGGAAGAGTGCTTGTGGAAAATGATCATTCAGTGTGTACCAGGTAGAAGAGAAACAAATTTATTACAGTAGTCAGATGAGAATGTCTAGAGGCAGGTGTGAGATTCAAGCTGCTGTATCCAGCTGTCTTCAGAATATTTTTTTTTCCAAGTAATAAAGTAATTTTTGATGCAGAATAGGTTATGGAAAAAAAAACAAACATCTGTCCAATAAAAAGTGAGCCATCAAGCAGAAGGGGACTCTGCTTTTCATTCTTCTGATAATAAAGCAAAGAAAGACTTTGCCAGTGAATCCTTTTCCATTGTTCTAAAGGAAAATGCTCGAAAGAGAAAAAAACAGGAATTGACTAGAAGAATGGGGAGTACCTTGGAAATCAACTGGAGCCTGTAATTGGGAGAGGGTAGTGAACAGAAAGAAAAGCAGCAACATGGAAATCAGTGAATAAATGTGAGGCTGCAAAGCAACAATCACATTTATGAAACACTGCTGTAAGAGTTAAGTGGAAAATGTGGACTTTTGTTGACTTTGTTAAACTTGTGGGGAACTGAAAGGCACTTGCCTCACTTCATGTCATTAATGTTTGGAAAGACACAGAGGAGTGTGGAAGAGGGAGGAAAAAGTTAATTGTAAGTAAAAAAAATTTATGTTCACAGCAATATTTCATTGAAACTTTTCATTATATAAATTACGTTTTATAGTAAAGCACTTTCAGATCTTATATGTAATAAAGATACTAAAATAAACAGATGCCTTTTTCTTTCTTCTTTTTAAGTATTAAAAAATGTAGGCATTGCAGTTTAAAAAGAGAAAAATGGCTAGACAAAAGCATGCTTATGTTAATAGACTGTAATCTTGCGTTGCCGAGGTGAAGGCGGCAGAACTACACAGTTCATAGTATATGTGGAGCTGATATGTTTTCTATTACTTTTTGCTTACGTGAATGTCTGTATTAAGACCTTTGGCTTAATCGAATAATAAGTTTTAAGTGGAAATATGTAAATAAGAGTTCACTGAATATAATGAAAAGTTTTCCTTCAGCAATAAATATTTTAGCTTGTCTTAAGAAGTCTACAGATGAAGAATATATTTTTTCTCTTACATTTCCATGGAGACAAACTGATTATAGGCAATAAAAAAAGCTAAAGCACTGATTCTTTATGGCTAAAAGTTAATGTTTTCTGAATGTATGCAAGTTGTTTTTTACATCTGGGAAGTAATAAAGACAAAAAAGAACAGACATCAATTAGTGTAAGTAGAAGCACAGGCAATAACCTGTGTCTTAGAATGGATAACTTCACCTTTAGGTTAGTAAAGGCCTAGCTTTGCAGCTGTCTATTTGTGACAATTGCTCCTATTAGGGGACTTAAATGTTATTATTTGAATATGTACATAGCTATGTTAATAGGTTATGGGGGTGATCTGGGGATTTTTTTGAGGGTTTTCACTAAAACAATGTTTTGCAAAATGTGACATGGGTTCCAATATTGGTAATAAGAAAGAAATGTCTAAAGGATCAACCTGCTAGATATTAGTGAATGCATGTATCACAGATACTGGAAATGGACATTTTAAAAAGCTGGCGTATATAATAGGTGAGAATAATGACTTATTATCATAATGGCGACACTTTGCATATTATCCTGGAAAGTGATTGGTCTCACAGTTATAGACAAAAAGGAAAAAATATTTAATTATATTAAGAAATGCAGAGTACAAATAGCATTGCTACAGGAGACACATTTGGAAAGAGCAGAGCATGTGAATTTGATAAAGAAAGGATTTCAGGATAGATATTCATCAGAATATCATGGACAAAGGAAAAGAGGGGTATTTATTAATTGCTAGAGGAGTTCCACTAGTGGTAGAAGAGGGGGGAAAAGATAATGGCAGATTTGTGGCAGTAAGGGGCTACTGTTAAGGGATGAGGATTATGTTGACATGTATTTACATTCCACCTAAAACTGCTACCATGGAACTTAAAAAAGTGGTGGAACTTAAAAAAATTGTGGAATAATCCTCTTTTAGCAGGGAATATTACTTATAGATGGGGACTAGAATTTGATTTGCAACAATGATGATGTATCTGGGGGGCCTCGAAGGGAAAATGAAACAAAGCAGGGTAGATTTTTGAGGAAAGTTCTGAAAGTATTTGGCATGGAATAAGTTTATTCAGCAGTAGGAACTTGAGAATTTACATAGTATTCCCCATGGTACAATAACTGGGATAGACTAGACAGAATTTATTTATCACAGGAACGTGCATTTAAATGAGAACTTTGATACACATCAAGTATCTATTACTGTCTGTTAAAAAGAGAAGAATTTAAGGAATGGGTAGTGGAAATTATTTTGGAGTTATTAGGGAAGATAGAAAGTACTCTAAAAGTTATAGCTAGTGAGAGGAATAATATGAGAATGGAGTGTAAAATACAGTAGAGATGAAAGAAATAGATATGGTTAAGAAGTAAGAATAATTATTTAGAGGAGTTGACAAAGGTTAAAGTATCACAAAATAACAGGACTCTCACAGAACAAGAAGAGGCAAATCTTCACCTTGCTAAGGAGAAAATAAGGGAGTATCTGGATAATATGCATGAGTTTAGAGAAATTGCTATTAAGCAACTGTGTTTTGATAATAACTCCAGAGCACAAAAGTGTCTGGCACAGTGACTTTAGGCAACAGAAAGTAGAAAGGTTTGTTACCGGATTTAAGTAGCCTATAACAAGAACAGTTACTACAGATCCTGTAGAGGTTTTAGTGATCTTTCTGAAAGCAGAGAAGTGAGGAAATCAAGGAAAACCACAAATGAAAATATTTATGGAAGACTTAAAAATGCTAAGGTGAGATGTAGATGAGGCTCAGCAATTAATAGTTAAAATAGGAAGACATGAGATTAAAATGGTGATATATAACCAATCCACAGGAAAGTCTCCAGGAATAGATGTTATTCTGGTTTAAATTTCAAAGCTAGGAGGGAAGAAAGTGATAAAACTCTGGAAAGTTTTGTTTAACAGTATTATAAAAAGAGGGGAGGCACCAACATCCTGGAAAAAAAACTGTGGTTGCTGTAATACCTTTGTATAGGCTGATTTCAATTTCAAACCATGATTATAAAGTGTTCATGCTTATAATAGCTAAAAGAATGGCAAATGTGTTGCCAAAATTGATAGATATGGATCAATGTGGTTTTGTGGACAGGAGGCAACATTTGATAACTTAATAGAACAATAATGATTCTGAGGGAAGCATAATATAATAAAATATCTCTGTTGGTGGGTCTTGATGCAGAGAAAGCATTTGATAGAGTAAACTGGGATATTATGAGTAGGGCAATAGAAACGTGCATTTCTTGGTACAATAGTAAGGTTACTTAGGAGGATATATGAAGGATTGAAGTCAAAAATCAAAGTGGGAGGGTTCCTATCTGAAAAAATGCATCTAAACAGAGGAACCATGCAAGAGTAGCCCCCTTTCCCTTTATTTGTGTTATATTTGGAACCATTGGCAAAGAAAATATGGGACTAAAAAATTCCAAGATATAATTGGTATGGTAATCAAGAAAAGTTGGCTTTATTTGCAGATGATATTATTTTGTACCTGATAATACCAGAAATTTTAAAACTAAGGCTATGGATGTAAACTATGTACCCATACATGAATTGGTTCAGCAATACCCATATCTATGGGTACATGATAAAATAAAGTATTTATGTTCATGGGTTTAAAAGGATGCTGTTAATGTAGCTAAGGATATGTAGGAAGAGACTAAACAAAAGATAATACGAAAACTGAGAATGAGAAACTGAAAGCTGCTGTCCATGGATATGGATAGCAAGATACAAACAGTAAAAACATTTTTAGTCCCTTTAGTTTTATACACAGGTCAAGCATTTTTTTATCAACCAAAGGAGAAGTCGTGGACAGTAATTAATAAAGAGTTGAAATATTTTTTTCTGGGAGAGAAGAGAGCAAGTCAAGTGGATAAGCTGATCCTTCCAAAAGAACAAGGAGGTTTTGAATTATCTGATATGAAGGGATGTATTAGGGTTACATATTTAAGGATCTTGTACATAGCATTAGCAGAAAGCTACAATTCAAACTGGAAAGGGATGATGATGAATATGGGGAAATTCTGTAAAGAAAGAATGGGATTTTGGATGTGGATCCTTAAGGAAAATAATAGTAATAAAGAATATATTCATAAAGTAATACAAAGTTCACTAAGAACTAAGCCAACAATAGAATAGAGAAAGGAGATTTGCTGATAGGAATGACTGAAAATAGGGGTACAAAGAATAGGCAATAGAGGGGCTGGAATTTACTGGAGGAAGCTGGAAAAGGAGCCAAGGTATCAAGAACAAATAATTAGGGAGGGAGAGGTAATAGAATGGAAAGAGACCAAAAGACATTTGGTTTGAAGGTTAGAGATTGCCTTCTCTATCCGGGATAGAGTATAGGCAAAGAGAAAGGAATAGGTGAATCCTAAGTGAAATACCTGCACTGGTTGAGTTTTTAGTTGGTTCTAAAACAAAAGTTGCTGTTAAAAAAGGGATAATTAGTAAGGCATATAAAATATTGTGCAATAACAATAGGAATCAATTAGAGGAGGTCAGAAAAGATTGGGAAGAGAGATTAGCTAAGCAGTTCACAAAGAAACAATGGGAGTACATATGTATGGTTTCCAAATATGCAACAAAGTCTAGAAGATTTAGGATTTTTGCTTGAAATTCCAAAGAATTTTTCCCCAGGTAGATGGCAAATGTTAGACTTGTAATGGGGAAGAAAGAGATAACTGGGAACATATGTTATGTGAGTACGAGTTGGTAGACTTTATAATTTCCCTGTAGAGTGCTATGTCAGGAATACTGGGTAAACAAATGAATATAACTAAGGATCAGAACTGCCTAGCTATATTAAGGCCTTGTTAAGTTTAATTCTGGTGGCTGCCAAAAAAGCAATTCTACAAACTTGCAATCAAAGTCTTAACCAATCATAAGTGAAGTAGTGAATATTATAACAAAGATAAAAGAAAAGGAAGTGGGATGTTTAGAAAATGGTAGTATTAAATTACATAGAAAAATAATGGCAATTGTGGGAAGAGTAGATTCATAGGTTCATAAGTAGGTACTAGGCTATCGACCCTGGGGTCTGTGTAAGCCTAGCCAACAAGGTTCCCTGGCTTTTGCCACACATGGATGCTATTTACCTATGCCCCTGTCTAGCAGGGCCACCGAGGTAATTCCTGGGGTGAATTTCCTATTACCCATCCACTCGTTGAGATTTTTCTTGAAGAGTGTTAGTGAATGAACTCTGCTTGACATAGATAGGTAGCTTGTTCCAGAGTATGGGAAGTCTCTGGGACAGGAATCTATTCCTCCAGCATGTGCTGTTAATTGTGGTGATGAGGTTTGGTCTCCAGAGCATGTGGCTCTGAGGGATTGGGATTTCTTTAGGTGTAGCATGTCCAGCAGCTCGGGGTTTGACATAGCTTTGTATGTTAGGCAGAGATTACCTTGGAGTAGGCTATATGCTACGGAGTAAAGCCTGAGTTTTTTGAGGTGGTCAGCATAGGGTAACTGTTTGAGTCCCATAATCCTCTTTTTGAAGTATTTTTGTAGCCTTTCCAGCTGCTGCAGATGCCTTGTAAGTTACATTCCAAATGGGGTGTCGTACTCTATAATGGGTCTGATGAGAGCCGAGTAGAGGGCGACAATAACTTATTTTTTCCTGGATGAGAACCCTTTCATGATGAGGTGTGCCACGTAGAAGGATTTCCTGACTACTGTGGTGATGTGATTATCAAAGGAGAGGCTACTCCCCACTAGAGTCCCGAGGTCTCTTATCATGCCTTCAGCATTAAGCGGGCTGCCACCTATGTGGTAGTCCATGGGTACAGGGTTTTTACCAAAGGGGATGACAATGCATTTTTTGGTGTTGAGTTTGAGGCCATGGCTCTGACACCAGGCATCAGGCTCAGTGAGGCCCTTTTGCAGGATGTCCACATCATTTGGGGACTCGACTATGGCACCCAATTTGCAGTCATCTGTAAACTTTGTCAGCCAGAGGCCCTCTGTGTTGGCCTGTACTTCCGAGAAGTAGATCCCAAACAACAGGGGACCCAAGACTGAACCCTGTGGTACTCCACTTGTCACAGGTTTGGAGTCAGATTTGAAGTCCTCAATTTTTACAGTGTGGGTTTTGACTGTGAGCCAATTGGTGACCCATCTTGTGACTTATGGATTTGTACCCAGCTTGTTGAGTTTATCTATGATACCAGAATGGGGGATGGTGCCGAAAACCTTGGCGAGGTCAAGATAAGCTGTGTGGACTGCCTTACCCTCATCCATGGATATGGTGACTGTTTCAAAGAAGTTGATCAGGTTCAGGAGACATGATCTGCCCTTCACAAATCTGAACTGGGTGGGGTCCAGAGTTTGGAGGTTGCCAGTATCCTTGTTTATGAGTTCCATGATAATACACTCCATGACCTTGCAGACCAGGCTTGTCAGGCTAATAGGGCGATAGTTCCCAGGGTCCATGGTGGCTCCCCCTTTGTGGAGTGGTACAACTGTTGCCATGTGCCATTCAGTGGGTACAAAGCTTGTCGGGAGGCTATGATTGAACATGATGCTTAGGTGGGGGCTAGTTCATTCAGAAATTCATGTAGAGCACAGCCAGGGATATTGTCCGGTCCCATGGATGCTGTGTTCTTAGCTTTCATAGCGCAGTTTTCACCTGTTCAGTTGTGATTGCAAGGACACTGCATTCTTCTAGTATGGATATGGGCCCTTTAAGAGGTGAGGGGGGATAAAGTTAGCACTGAACCTTTCAGCCAGGATGTTGGCAATATCAGTTGGTTTTGTGAATTTTGTGCCATTGTGCTGTAACTCAGAGCAGATCTGGGTGTTGCCATTGAGACTTTTGACATAGCTATAGAATGCTTTGTGGTTGTCCTTAGAGTCAGTGGGAATCTTGATTTCATAGTTCGCTTTGGAGGATTTTATGAGGGATCTCAGCTTCTTACTGAGGTTGACCAGGGAGCACCTCCACTCGTGGGATTTCATTCTCTTTTGCGACAGTTTCTTCCTTCTGTTGTAGAGTTTGTTAATAGCAGGCGACCACAAAATTGGTTTCCTTTTTTTAGAAGACTGCGTCTTGGTTCTAGTAATGATAGCACTATCCATGCACCCATGTAGGTTCTTATAGAGTGCATTTGTGTAAGATCAACAGTGGTAACTGTATTGTCCATCTACATGGGTGTTGTGAAATTGGCCACTTCTGTCTTAAGAAGCACAAAGTTGCCTTTGGAGTAGTTTTTTACTGTGGTTTCCTTAGTGGGGGGTTGGGGCAGGATGTGGATATCTAGGTTGATTCATTAATAGTCGGATCTGACCAACGAGGAGTTGACTTTAGGTGTGGAGCACCTGTCAGTCATGTTGGTGATTACTAGGTCTAGGATATTATTGCCTCTGGTAGGGGTGTGGACAAGTTGATCCAAGGCACTGGAGTTTATGAATTCTAGGAAGCGTTGAGGAAAGTAGTTAGTACAAGAGAAGTTTTCCCAGTTAATGGTGGGGTAGTTGAAATGTCCTAGTATTACGGTGTTAGTTTGGATACTGATATTCTCTATTATATCAAGGAAAGAGGCGTGGGAATTCTGGGGCATGGTGGGGGATCTGTAGCAAGCTACAATATGGATTGCAGTTTTGCCCAGAGTTAGTTGCATTTGGATAATTTTGGATGAATTATGTTGGGCAACTAGCCTGGAGGTGTGGTTGTCCTTAATGAATATGGACAGACCTCTGCTCTTAGTGTTACAGTCCTGGTTTGATGGCCGAAAGGTATGGTATGAGTTATATCCTCAAGCAGGATCCTAAAGCAGGGATGCTCTCTGGAGCCTTGAACCAGGTTTCAGTCACTGCACAGATATCGACATTCTCCATTTTAAGGAGTGCCTTGATTGAGTGCATTTTGAGGTTTAGACTTCTAGTGTTGAGTAGCATTGCCCACAGTTTTTGCTTGTCTGTATCAGTTATGGTGTTGTTTTGTTTTTTTGAGCTTTGCCTAAAAAAGGCACTATAGCGGCGGCAAGAACCTTAGCCAGTATCTGGAATCCCAGAGGCAACAGGTGCAGGTCATCTCTGGCAAAGCATTGTGGCCTGTCAACCATGTCATCCCAGGCAGACAAATACTGGATCCCCTTTGAATGACACCAGAAGTTTAGCCAATTCTTGAAGTCAATCATTTTGTCGTTATATTGTGGTATAATTTTGGGCAAAGGTAGAATGCAACTCAGGGCTAGGGTCATACCTGTCTGGATTACAAGATCGGAGAACTCCTTCATGTCTCTTTTCATGTAATCCAGGGAGGTACATCTCAGGTCGCTCACACCAACATGGACAATGACTGAGTCATATTTGTAGTTGCTGTGTAGTGCCTGAGTGTGTGGGTTATGTGGCAGATCCTGGCACCCGACAGGCAGCTAACAGTAACCTTGTCTTTGTCTATTCTGGTGAGAGGAAAATCAGTGTGCCTGACTATAGAGTCACCTGTGACCAATGTGTTAGGTACATAGTTTTGCCTTATGGGCAGTGGTTGAGCTGCACACTGAGTCTGTGTATTATGTGTCTTTTGGGTTGTGGTGAGGGCCGGAGGTTGCTTGCATTTCAGCTTTGGAGGCCTCTGTTGTTTGGGTAGATTCTTAATGAGAGCCTCCGAAAATGATTTTGTTTATCTATGTTTGGGTCTTGGTGGAGTAGATGTACTGGGACTATGTGGTGTGTATGATGTGGAGTGGGTGTTTGCCTTCTCCTCCTGACTGACAAGTTTAGTCCAGGGTTGAGACAGCTTTGCTGCCAGTTTGGCTAGATAAATACATTTCTCACAGGTTGTAGTGTTGGGTAGTAGGAGGCGAGGGTTGTCGGTGTACATGAGGCAATTGCTATATTTCCTCAAGATGCCCAGGTTAATCAGGTAGACAGGAGAAAACACCAGGAACTGTCCCTTGGACATGCTTGGGAATCACTTTTTCCACTAGACAGTGAAGGTAGTAAGTACTCGGGCTTGTTTCCTCACGGTAACTTTGAGGAAGATAAGTAACAAAAGAACTGTTAGCCACAAGGTAATGAGAAAGATTTAGTGCTTCAGGGATTTGTGGCTTATTTTGGTGCTATCAGCTGTTCAGTACAGGCAGAAAAATGTTTTGTAGGGGAAATGAGGTTTAATATAATGCAGGAATTGAACAATTTAAGTAATGTTGGATTGATTATACTGTGTAGAACAAAATATGCGATGTATAATGTTTGTAAATATGAAAGTGTTAATGTGGTTTGATTACTTTTATATAAATATTAGTTTGCCTCTGTCAGAAGTGATTATTCAATAATGGTGTTTTTTTTTAATTAATGAATTATACCTGAGTGCTGTCTCCAAGTGCATCCTACCTTAGTTTAACATTGCACCTCCAGTTTTAAGAAGAGTGTAAAAAGTGTTTCTTACATTATACACGCAATGTTCTCATGTATTGTGAAAACAATGATTACAGTAGATTTTTTCTAAAAACTAACTTGCTGTATACATTCAAGAGAAGGAAGGCTAGTTTTCACAGCAGGCTAATTCAATCCTAAACACATCACCCATGAGTGAAGGATGAATCCTTCCAAAGAGTTTTATACTATCTCAGACATCATCCAGAGAAACTGGAATTTATTTGCAATAGATCAAGTCTACATCAGCACTGTGGGGGAGAGACCCAAGATTGTTTATAAAAAGGATGTGAGTTTTAAGATGCTACTGGAAAAAACACCTTATCCTAATGCTAAGGGCGATACAGCAAAATGTGGGCATTGTGCTCAATGCAGGCACATTCTTAAAGGTTCAAGTTTTCAGTTAGCTAATTTTGGTACTGTTAAACTCACTCACACGTATTATTGTTATAGTAAGGGGTCATGTACATTGCTAAATGTCAGGGCCCTTAAATTATGAATAAACAAGCATTTTTATGATATTCAGAAAGAAGATGACAAGGGTGCATTATTTAAATGTGTAAACAATCACCCTTACCATTGTTTTAATTTTTTTATCATTGATCAAGCTGATCTTGGACCTGGGGGGGGGGCAACTGATGATTTTTTAGAATTTAAAGAACTGAGGTACCAGATTAGATGTAATGTCACCAAATCCCTGGGCTTAATGAACAAGTTTCCCTCAGTAGTATTTTAAAATAGAAAGCTGCCTTTGCTATGTAAGTTTTATTTTTTAGGGATGGTCCATGATGTTTGTCATCAAAAGGGTCTTACAATTTTTTATACATTGATAGGTTGAGGTTTATTGAGGTCAAAGTTCTGGCTTGTGGTTTTAATTACACATGTTTTTGCTAGTGGATGCGCAAAGAATATATGTGTGTGTGTGTGTGTGTGTGTGTGTGTGTGTGTGTGTGTGTGTGTGTACATATATATATATATATATATATATATATATATATATATATATATATATATGGGTCTACTGCTTTTCATTGAATACCACATATTCGAAAAAGAGCAGTAGACTGCTCAGTTAAGCAAAAGTGCACTTATTCGAAAGTCTACTTTCCCGAACTCAGCTTCTATGAACGGATCGCACCACAGTGGAGGACAGCAGGAGAACATGCTATGTCCTCCACTGTGGTGTGGTAGTTATGGACCTTAGGGTTAGGGCGCGGGTCATGGTAAGGGGATAGCTAGTAGTGCTATCCCCTGACCATGACCCGCGGCCTAACCCCAAGGTCCGTGACTACCGCACCACAGTGGAGGATAGCCTGTCCTCCACTGTGGTGCGGTAGTCACGGTCCTTAGGGTTAGGGCGCAGGTCATGGTAAGGGGATAGCCCTACTAGCTATCCCCTTACCATGACCTGCGCCCTAATCCTAAGGTCCGTAACTACTGCACTAAAGTCAGTAGTAGCCCGTTCACTGAAGCGGGTTTCACGAAAGTGCACTTTTGATTAAGTGCACTTTCGTGTAACACAGGGTCTGCTGTGAGAGTTCGAAGAAGTGTATTTTCAAATTTATACAGTAGACCCATACGTATATATATATATATATATATATATATATATATATATATATATATATGTGTGTGTGTGTGTGTGTGTGTGTGTTCATATTCCTTTTTCTTCATTTGCTTTTGATTTAATTATTTAATTGATTAATTGAATTTTATCATGTGACTTTTTGTGTTGTATAAGAGGGGATGTTTCACATTTTGTATTCATTCTGATGAAGTCCTTATAAACCAGGAAGAAAGCGTTCAGTTGTCTACAATAAAGTGTGAAGGTGTTTGCTTTTTTAGGGTTTGTTTTTTTTTTTCTCTCTTTTTTTGTTTTCTTGGTCTACTTAAATGTATTTTATTACCATGAGTTGGGGTTAGACACATCCTGTGTGACTATTGGAGTGTCCTTGGAAGTCAAAGGAGAACCACTCTTGTCAGTCTTGGAGGAAGGACCAGGGTATACCCCTCTCCCTAGCCAAACTAGGATGCCTGTCCCAAGGGATGATTTGCCTCACAGAAATCAGACTGCTGCTGTAGAAATTTCCTGTCAAAAAGCAGCAGAAAGTTAAATATTTATCTTCCCCATCTATGTTACTTTCGACAGGAGAAATTATTTGGGCTTAGCTCAGGGTAGAGTTCAAGATGTTTTTCATGTTTCACTGTTGCAGTCATCACACTTGGGTTATCTGCCTGCAGATAGCCCTCAGTCGGCCTGAATACCAGAGACTTAGTATGTCTGCGTCGGTTGCTGTCGCTCCAGGACTGACATCAGGTCGTCAGAGGTATAAAAACAGGCAGCAAACACCATTACATCAGTCTTTCTTGCCGAGGAGCCCAAAGCAGAAGCAGTTCGCACGAGTGCCGGTCGACCACTACCGGAGTTTTTGTTTCCGATATGAATCATCCTGAAGTCTTCTAAAGCTAAGTACCCTGTTGGGGATCCTTTTTTTCTTGCTCTAACCGATGTCAGAAAAATTTAACAGTTGAAAGCAAATACCACACCGAGATTTCCATTCTTACTGTGTCACCTGTTTAGCCCCAGACCATGACGTACCTCGCTGTCAGTTCTGTGCTTTGTTAAACGCCCGAACTGTTCATCGTCAGGCCCATATTGTCGCTAAATACTTTTACTCTCGATCTCCGTATTCCGAAATGGCTTCGGTAAGCCATCCGACTACCGATCTTCTGAAAAAAATGTAAGGATAAAGACAGAGACAGACTGCACAGGTCCAAAACTGCTGACGACTCTTCCGTTAAGCTAGTCGCCAGTTCGTCGGTACTCGGTGAGGCGCTTTCACAGCCCCTGATGCCTGCTTCAATTGATTTACAGGCCGCTACTGAGACCAGTTTAGAGTCTGGTATGCTGCGAGACTCTTCTTTGACTATGGAACCTACAGATGTCTCTTCCTTGGATGGGTCCTGAGCCGCTGTGCAGGCACCGGCTCGTGAGGAAGTTCTTCGCACTACCGATATTCGACACAAACTGACGACTCATTTTGCATCTTCAGTTCTGTCTAAAAGTACAGAGTTTCTAAGGACAAGAGCATGAGATAAAAAACCGATGACCCAAACTCAAACACCTGCTTCCTTGCCACAACATCAAATGCTTAAAATGGCAGAAGACCTGATTATGCTGATTAGGGGAAGCCAGCCTTCCCCTGCTAAGAGAAAAAGAGACTTGTCCCCAGCAGTTTTAACAGACCAAGAAATCGATGACTGTGAGGTATCTGAATATGAAGACATGCCTTTATCTGCTTATGAGGTTTCTGATGCAGAGGAATCCATTCCCTCTCCTTCTCCTCCAGAGGATTTTTCTTTTGGTGAAACCCT
Source organism: Protopterus annectens (assembly GCF_019279795.1). Lineage (NCBI taxonomy): Eukaryota > Metazoa > Chordata > Ceratodontiformes > Protopteridae > Protopterus > Protopterus annectens. Next base: position 1,909,088,316 of record NC_056741.1, on the reverse strand, counting down.
ACATACTTTAACAGAGCATTTCCACTGGGAATGCCAAGACTATCCTCAGTCCAAAAAGAGATTCAGGGAATTTTTAGATTTGCCACAACATAGACCTTTAACAATATCCCCAGTTCTGGATGTTGTGGATGATGTCTTTATGGAATCCAGTCTAACTCCTGATACTTTACCCCCTGCTCCTAGGAAACCAGACAGGTACTACAGAGTTCTTGACTCTCGCAAATTCGTTTTCAAAAATCCTACTGCTGACCCAGAGGTCATCTCCCAGGGGCCTAAAGGTATAAAAGCAACTACAGCTAAGAATCCCACCCCTTCGGACAGGGATTCCAGAGCTTTAGACAGATGGGATTAAAAAAGTATACACCTCTGCAACCCTTGCCATTAGGGCATTGAATTGCCAGTTTGACATGCTGAAATACCAGCAACATTTTATGGACCTTATTAAGCAAAAAGTAGGTACCTTTACAGACTGTGCAGAAAATAAAAAATTACAAGAGCTTATGCATTCTGCAAGCCAAGTAAACAAGCATACTTTGCAATGTGGCTTTGATGCCCTAGAAGCATTTGCAGAGCAGCAGTCACTGGTTCTGTACTGAGAAGGTATGCTTGGCTTAAGGAGCAGACCTTGCCAGACCATGTCAAATCAGAATTACTAGACACTCCTTTGAACAAGGATAATCTGTTTGGCACCAAAGCAGAAGAGGTTTTTAAAAACATGGAAGAAAAAGCTAAATCTATGCAGACAGTCAAAGATGTCTTGCAAGTACAGCCTCTTAGATTCAGTAGGCATTGCCTCTCAAAGCATTGGTCCTTTCCAGCCCCCTCAAGGCCATCTCAAACTAGACCCTGGAGAAACAGACCCCACAGACTACAGTATCAGGGTATGCAGAGTTCTAAGCAATAGAGTGTCTCCACTTCAGAAACAGGGAGTGCTAAGCCAACCCTTATGGAAAGAATTTACAATGACTTCTCAACTCCTCTCCCCACCTCTGCCCAAATTCTCCTGCCCCTAGGAGAAAAACTTGCCAAGCGTGCAAAAAACTGGGCTTCCATCACCAAAGACTGATGGGTCCTTAACATTGTATCACAGGGGTACAAATGTTACTTCCACTTTCTGCCAACCCCAAAAGGGTTCCCAGACCTTCCTCCAAACCAGTGGGCAGAGGCACAACACCAAGTTCAAGACTTGCTCTCCATAAGGGCAATTCAACCTGTTCCTGCAGAACAGAGAGGTCAAGGGTTCTATTCCAGACTTTTCCTGGTACCCAGAAAAGAGGGCACTTGGTGCCCAATCCTAGATCTTTCCATTCTAAACACCTTCCTGGTGGTACCAAAATTCAAAATGCTCACCCTTCAGCAGCTTCTTCCTATGCTGACCAAAGATGCCTGGTTAGCCACCCTAGACCTAAAAGAAGCCTATTTGCACATCTCTATCAGGGACTCATGCAGGAAATACCTACGCTTCAGGGCAGGATCTATGTATTATCAGTTCTCTGCATTTCTCTTTGGCTTATCCGCTGCTCCCAGAGTATTCACAAAATGCCTGGCTCCAGCCATTGCCTACTGCAGACAAAAAAAAAGAAAAAGAAATTCAAATTTACCCATATTGGATGACTGCCTAATTCAGGCAGACAGTCAGGAAATGCTTTTGCAGCACCTGACATTTGTAAAGAACCTTCTAACCTCCCTTGGGTACACTATCAACGAAAATAAATCAAAATTAGTCCCCAGTCAAAAGATTGTATTCCTGGGAGCAAGCTTGGACACAGCATCCCAGACGGCATTCCTTACTCCAGAAAAACAAGCCTATCTGACAGGCTACTTCACTCAAATGGCCACCAGAACCCAACTTTCCACAAGGAAAATCCTGCAAGGCCTAGGGTTCATGGCCTCTTGCATCCTGCTAATTCCATGTGCCAGACTGCACATGAGGAAACTTCAGTGGTACTTAAAAAGTCTTTGGTGCCAACATTCTCAGGACCTGGAAACTGTCATTCCTATCATACCTTATCTAAGCAGTTTCTTTGGTGGGCAGCAGCATGCAACCACAACAAGGGACTTCCCTTTACTCAACCCCACGCCGCCCAGACCCTAACCACAGATGCATCACACTATGCCTGGGGGGCACACCTGAACAAGTGCATTCAGGGCCACTGGAGCCCAAGTCAAATTCATCTGCACATCAACCAGAAAGAGATGCTAGTTGTTCAGTATGCTGTAACAGCTTTCAGATCCCTACTCTCACCAGGACCCCTGCTAGTAAAAATAGACAACACCACAGTTACGCGATACATCAACAAGCAGGGGGAACACACTCTTACCCACTCTGCAGGCTAGCTATGGCCCGGTGGAACACGGCCTTGGACATGCAGGTCCATCTGCAAGCTCAATTCCTGCCAGGCAAACAAAACTCATTGTCAGACGACTTAAGCAGAAATCTCCTAGACTCACATGAGTGGCAATTAGAACCCAGTACATTCAGCCTTCTGATCCAGAAATGGGGTACCCCAGAGGTGGACTTCTTTGCCTCCCCCTGCAATCAACAGCTCAGCAAATTCTGCACCAGGACACATCACAGCAGAGCCTGGAAAGTGGATGTCCTATCCTTCCAGTGGTTAAACCTCTCAATCTATGCATTTCCCCCTCTGTCCCTTTTCTCAAGAATATTGCTCAAGATAAGACAGGACAGACCAAGGACAATCCTGATTGCCCTGGACTGGCCACGCCAGCACTGGTACCCACTACTGCACAGCCTGTCACTGGTGCCACCTTGGCACCTACCCCAGAGCCCAACCCTCCTCACTCAACAGGGGGGGACAGATTTGCATCTGCAACTGCAAACCCTGAATCTTGCAGCCTGGCTTATTCCTTGAATTCTCCCCCACTGACCAGCCTAAGCAAGCAGGTACTGGACGTCCTTCTGGAAGCCGGAAGACACAGTACAAGGAAATCCTATGCTGATAAGTGGAAAAGGTATTGCTCCTGGATTCAGTCTAAAGGTGAGGACACAGCACTGCCCTCCTTACCCCTAATACTGGATTATCTAGCAGATCTACTCCACAGAAGCCTATCCTTCTCCTCTATTAAGATCCATGCCTCTGCCATCTCAGCTCATTACAACACTGAGCCACCTCTCTTCTCTCATCAAACAGTTCCTGAGAGGGGCAAACAACTTAAGGCCACCAAGGAGAGCACCCACCCCTGCTTGGGACCTTCACTTCATACTGGAAAAGCTCATGCTACCCCCCTTTGAGCCTGCAGCATCAGCAGAGTTAAAATTCCTCTCTTGGAAAACAGCCTTGCTTCTGGCCATCACTTCAGCTAGAAGAGTGTCTGCTACAAGCAGTTATGGCTGTGGAATCCTTCATTATTTTTCATGTTGACAGGGTCTCCCTCAGGACTAATCTATCCATTTGCCAACCTCCTTCCCTAATCCTCAAAATAAAGGGGAAAGGATCCTGCACTCCTTGGACATGCACAGATAGCTCCGATTCTACCTGGATAGGACTAAGCCCTACAGGAAATCTGACCACTTACTACACAGTTTTGCACTAGGGGCAGAGGTCAAGACCATTTCAAAACAATTTCCAAATGGATAGCACGCTGTATCTATTTCTGCTACAAACACCATGGGATACCAACCCCTCAGGGGGTCAGAACACACTCCACTATGGCAACACCTACCTGTATAGCATTCCTCAGAGGAGTCCCTACTAGGGACATTCTGGAAGCTACTACCTGGAGTTCTGTGCACACATTCACCAAGCATTACCACCTGCCTATATTTTCCAAATCCAGGGCGGGTTTTGCAACAGCGCAAGGGTCGCAGAGCATACTAGCCAGCCCAAACTCTTCTTGACTGCCTCCACCCCTTCTTCAGCTTTGGGAATCAACCCAAGTCTGATGACTGCAACAGTGAAACATGAAGAACATAGTACAGTTGTGTACACTTACCATAAATGTAGATGTTCGAGTGTATTCACTGCTGCAGTCCTGGTTTCCCTCACTCCGTCCAGCCCCCTTCTCTCTCTCTCTCCTCTCTATGTATATTACTCTCCTCTTACGGGGGTATTGGTATTGGTATTTACTTTTTACTGGTGGTGTTTTTCCCACCATAGCTTAGCTCCCTATTGGGGGGCTCCTGACATGTGGGGTAATAAAAACTGATGTAATGGCGTCGGCTGCCTGTTTTTATACCCCTGACGACCTGACATCAGCCCTGAAACAACAGCAACCAACATAGAAATATTAAGTCTCTAGTATTTGGGCCGACTGAGGGCTCCCTGCAGGCAGATAACCCAATTGTGATGACTGCAACAGTGAATACAATTGAACATCTACATTTTTGGTAAGTGTACACAACTGTACTTTCTTGATCCTTGTAATTATGTTGTGACTGGTAAGAGAAAAAGAAATTCTTCATTTTCTGAAGATTCTCTTTATATTGAAAAGGAAAATTATTTTGAGAGGACAACTTCTGCTTTCTTTCCCCAGTTAATTGATTCTGAGGAGAGTGTTTCTCTTGAGAGGCCCTTAGAAGAATTTTCTTTTTTCTGAAACCATATTCAGAATGAACTAGCTGTTTCAGTGAGAACATAATGACATCCCACTGTCCTTCAAAAATATTGTGATTTAATACAAGTGGAATTTTATGAACCCACTCCTTTTCCTCTTGTCCTTCTGGCATAGAGGATGTATTTATTATAGCCTGTAACATACAGGACAGTCAGAGTGCTGCCCTCAAGAAAGCAGATGGATTGTATAAATTTCCTCAGTCATATACATTTTTATTTTCCAATCCCACATCTGATCCTTAAGTAATTGTTTGGGTAGATCCTGCTGCTGCTAAACATTTGATACATCCTAATCCCCCTCCCTTATAAGGATGGGAAAGCTTTTGATAGATTTTGGAAAAGAATATATACTTCTGCCACACTTCTTCTTTCGGCTTTCCCGGTTAGGGGTCACCACACCAGATCACCTGTCCTCTCATGATTGGCAGTGGAGTTTTACGGTGTTGAGTTGCCAGCCCGGCACCCAACCTTCCACAGAAGGCACACACACACACACACACACACACACACACACACACACACACACACATGCACTCAAGTCTAGGGCCAATTTAGAGTGTCCAATCCACCTCAATCATGTCTTTGGGATGTGGGAAGAAACCGGAGCACCTGGGGAGACCAACACAACCACAGGGAGGACATGCAGACTCTGTACAGAAGGCACCACAGCCGAGGATCAAACTGGAGAACCATTTGCTGTAAGGCGGCAACGCTAACTGCTGCACCACCGCGACCGCCCATACTTCTGCTACACTAATTTTTAGAAATCTTAAATGTCAAGCTCGTGTTAAAGTTTATGCTTCCATTATTTGAGCATATGAGGAACATCATATCCACCTTTCCCTTTTCTGAGGAAAATTGTATTAATGCTTCTGTGGTTCAGGTGACTAAACACTCTGAAGTATGGGTTTGATTCCCTTGATACCTCTTCCAAATCAACTGGTACTGGAACTATTATGAGAATGTTTTCTTGGTTACCTACACAAATCTAGCTGAGAATGTTAAAGCTGGCATTTTGAACTCTCTTTCAAATAGAAAGGCTGTTTCTGGAGAATCTGTTCATGAGATCTTAAAAAAAGTGTGATGAGACAGAGAGAGAAAATGATCCAGATTTTTTAGACTTCCTTTTCCAAGTCTGTTAAAGGTCTTACACCTCCCTCTGCACCCCTGTATAAAATGTAAGCAGACACAGCAAGCATCCGACAAGCAAGCATTCAAAGAACAATGGCAAGGAGGGTCTAAAAAGAAAAGAAACAAAAAGAGGAGATCCCCAGAAACAAAGGCAGTTCAGCTAGTCTGAAGGGCTATATGCAGACGTCTCTCCCCTTCCCATCCTGGCAAGCCTTTAAATCTCCCACAAAATTTAAAGGTAAAAGATAATTTCAGACAAATGAGTTCTGAGAATGATTAATTAGTGATATAGCGATGGCAGATGGAATCCATTCCCTTCTTTTCATGGAATTCCTCGACATCCATTCAGCATCTGCTGAGTCAGGGGGTAATAGAACTTGCCTCTCAGTCTCTGATAAGGAAAGGTTGTTACTCAACAATGTGTTTGGTACCATTGAAAGAAGCATCTTGGAGACCTGTCTTACATCTTTCCTTTCAAAACCAGTTTTTTTAAAAGTCCTGAAGTTCAAAATGCTATCCCTTTACATCACGTTACCTCCGATTCCTTCTTTAAATTTCTTAGTAACTTTAGATTTAAAGGATGCTTATCATCACATTCATATGGCCTCAGATTTTGTACATTTCTTAATGCTTTCTGTGTCTGGGTTACACTCAGTTCCCTGCGTTACCATTTGGGTTATCCACTACTTCAAGGGTATTCACAAAGTGTCTTTCTTCAGTCATACCATATACCAGACTGCAAGCTGTTCACATTTTCCTTGTTTAGGTGACTTGCTTAACTTGCATAGTCATTTTCAAAGTGTCAGGAATTTCTCATTTTGGGTGAGACATCTAATTCACAGACTGGGGTTTGAGAAGGACATCCTAAAGTCTTGTCTGACTGTTTTCTTGGGCTGTCTCCTAGATACTTTAGTTCAAAGAGCTTTTCTTCTGCAGGAAAAGTAGATCTTAGTCTAGATCTATTTCTAAGTTTTCTATTTATTCCAAACCTTCAGTAAGGGAATTTCTTGTGATACTAGGATTAATGACATCCACAATTCTCATGATTCTTCTAGCCAGACTCCACATGAGAAAGATTCAACAGTACCTAAAAAGTGTATGGTCTCAACATCAACATCCCCTGGCATTTTATATTCTGTATTGGGATTTGTAAAAACGGAATGCCTTTAATGGGGAGACCAGTTTCATATGAATCCAAGTGTCCCATTTTCTCTTCCAGCTCCAGCACAGTCTTTACTGACCGGCACCTCAGACTTTGTTTGGGGAATAGTATCTATGGGAGGAATGATATAGGGACTTTGGAAGAAAAACGACAGACAAAAACACACAAATGTAAAAGAGATGTTGGCAGTAATCAATGATTTCAGCTCTGTCAGTTATCCATGGTCTCTATGACCATTACAAGTCATTACAGAAAACACCATAGTGATGTGGTACATAAAGAAGGGGAGAACTAGATCTTATCCTCTGTGCAGACTATATATGGTTGCATAGGTTATAGCTTTCCAGCTCAGTCCCAGGCATCTTACAATGTCTGAGAGCAAATTTTTGTGGCAGACAAATTGAATTGGACCATGACAAACTGTCATGAATAGAAATGGAATCATGAGGTCTTCCTGGATTTAATCCAGCTGTGGAGAACACCTCAAATTAATATCTTCACCTTCATTTACAACAAACAACTAGCAAACGTCTGCTACAGGACTCTTTGCAAGCAGGCTTGGAAAACCGATGCAAATTTATTTCATTGGACAGGAATGTTCCTATATGCTTTTTTTACCTGTTCCACCAACATCCAGAGTCATTTTGAAGATTCAGAAGGACTTTCAAAAGTATATAGGTTCATAGGATGGTACTAGGCTAATGGACCTAGGGCCTATACAAGACTAGCCATAATAATTCCCTGGCTATTTCTTCCCACAGTATTTACTTCCCTGAACTCCTGTCTAGCAGGGTGACTGACATGATCCCCAGGGTGAATGTCCTATCTCCCATCCACTAATCAAGGTTCCTTTTGAAGAGGACCAACGATGCGCTCTGCTTGACATGTATGGGCAGTCTATTCCAGAGTCTGGGGAGTCTCTGGGTCAGGAACCTATCCCTCCAGCATGTTTTGTTCATTGTGATGATGAGGTTTAGATCCCGGGTGTGTGTGTCTCTGAGGGATTGGGATTTCTTTAAGTGTAGCATGTCCAACAGCTCTGGGTTTGATATGGCCTTGTATGTTAAGCAGAGATCGCCTCTGAGTAGACGATATGCGACAGAGTATTAGACGGTCAGCATAGGGCATCTGCTTTAGGCCTGTGATTCTTTTAGTGAGGTATTTCTGTGGCCTTTCCAGTTATTGCAGATGTCTTGAGAGGTACATACCAAACTGGGCGTTGTATTCTATAATTGGTCTAATGAAGGATGAGTACAGTGGGACAATGACCTCCTTTTTTTTGGATGAAACGCCCTTAGTGATGAGGTGTGCCACATAGAAGGATTTCCTGACTGTTGTGGCGATGTGGTTATCGAAGGTGAGATCACTGTCCACCTGTGTCCCCTAAGTCTCTTATCACACTTTTGGTGTTTAGTGTACTGCCACCTATGTGGTAATTCATGGGTACATGTTTTTTCCCAAAGGGGATAACTATACACTTCTTGGCATCGAGCTTGAGCTCATGGCTCTGGCACCAAGCATCTGTTTCTGTAAGGCCCTTTTGTAGAATATCCACATAATTTGAGGATTCAATAATGGCTCCCAGTTTGCAGTCAATATGTAAACCTTGCTAGCCAGAGTCCCTTAGTGTTGGCCTGTACTTCAGAGAAGTAGATGCCAAACAAGAGCGGTCCCAGGACTGAACCCTGAGGTACTTCACTTGTCACTTGTCTGGAGATGGATTTGAAGTCGGCTACTTTTACAGTGTGGGTTCTGTCAGTAAGCCAGTTGGCAACCCATCGAGTGATGTAGGGATTAATGCCCAGCTTAGTAAGTTTATCTATGATTCCAGAGTGGGGGATGGTGTCGAAGGCCTTGGCGAGGTCCAGATAGGCTATGTGGACCACTTTGTCCTTGTCCACAGCTCTGGAGACTGATTAGAAGAAGTCAATCAGGTTCAGGAGACAAGATTGGCCCTTCACGAACCTAGACTGCATGGGGTCCGGTGTTTGAAGGTTGCTGATGTCTTTGTTTATAAGTTCCATGATAATACATTCCATGGCCTTGCAGATCAGGCTTGTCAGACTGATGGGGCGGTAGTTCCTGGGATCCAAAGGTGGATCCCCCCTTGTGGAGTGGGATAACTGTAGCTGTGTGCCACTCAGTGGGAATGAAGCCTGAGGTGAGGCTATGATTAAACATGACACTTAGGTGAGGTGTCAGTTCATTTTGCAGTTCATGTAGTACACAGCCTGGGATGTCATCTGGTCCCATGGATGCTGTATTCTTAGCTTTGGAGAGTGCGTTTTTTACCTGTGTGGCCGTTATTACCGGAATTTGGCAATCTTTTGGTATTGAGATGGGCCCTTTAGGGGGTGAGGGGATGGTGACATTTGTACTGAATTGATCTGCCAGGATATTTGCAATAGCCTTGAGACTGTGGTGACTCCCTTCTGGCCTGGGAACAGTAGTTCTTCCTTTATAGGTTCATGGATAAGTATTAGGCTAGCTACTTTTGCAGGCCATTTTAAGCCTGTCAGATTTCCATCTAGAATTAACCTATCCTATTTTGTTAGGAACTGGCAATCCCATGTTCAATAATTATGTATTACCCCCAATAAAAAATACTGGGATCATAACATAGATAAAGCATTTAGGAGCTGCCTCTGGCCACTAGTAGTAGAGTGGGCAGTTCTGGGGTAAATTTTGTTTCCCATCCATAGATCTAAGTTGCACTTGAATATGAACAGGGATGAACTTTGTTTTATGTGGATGAGGAGTTTGTTCCAGAGCAGAGGTATCCTCTGTGAAATATACTTGTCCCTCCAAACCATTCTGGTGATGTTGCAATAGAGATTTAGATCCTAGATCAAGTATTTCTGATGCCATTTGACTTTTTGATGTGCAATAAATCCATCAGTATTGGATCAGGTCAATGGATGCCTTGAATGGCAGGCACAGGTCACCTCTTAGCAGTTTATAGGATATTGATTATAGTGATAGGGCTTTGAATCGATCCATGTAGTACATGTTTTTTAAGCCTTGCATTATTTTAATAAAGTATCTCTGTGGATAGTCCAGCTGTTGCATGTATCTGGATAGGTTCATACAAAAAGGGGCATTATACTCAACAAATGGATTAATGAGGGCCCAATTATAATAACGTCTAGAATCCAACCTATTCCAAAAAGTCACAAATGAAGCCAATACTCTGAGACAGTGAGCCTTGGCCTTGCCTGGAATTGCCTTGTTGTGGTGGGTACTACAAAAGGTAATAGCATGACACAATAACTTGGATGTAGTTTATTTTGACAGTTTGTCTTATTGTTATCTTCACAAGAAATGAATAATTGATCAGAGTTTGTAAAAGCTTTAATTCTGTCAAGTTAATATCTTAATTGTGTGTGGCCCTCCAGAGTATGGAGGATCCTTTCTCCCTCATTTGTAGGTTCTGGAAAGAAGACAGGGAGATGATTAGCTTGAACACTACTTTAGGAATAACAGAAGGATTCATTTTTATGCAAACCCTGTCTCTGTGGAAGATGAGATAAGGCTGCCCCACCATGAGAGCTTGCAACTCAGATACTCTTCATGCTGAAGTCAGAGCAACCAGCAAAACTGCTTTCCATGTTAACTTCAAGTCACTAAGTCACAATCTAGTTCAAATGGAGCACAATTTAGTCTTTCCAATACAAAATTAAGATCCAATAAGGAGCCATCTCTTTTCTAAAAGGCTTGGTATGCACCACCCCTTTCAGAAACATTTTCACATGGGATTACATTAGGAGAGGGGGGATCCATAGGGAGACATGTTGAATTGGCCAACGAATGTAGCTTGATAGAGGAGTAAACAGGCCAGTGGATAATAACTAATAAAAAACATTGCAGAAACAGGGAAATATTAGCCTTGAAACAGTAATATATGAATTCCTAGTATCAGGTTTCTTTGCCTCCATTAACCCCTCCTTAGAAAAAAGTGCATAACTGTCTTAAAACTTTGTCTTCCATCATTGAGTGGGAAATGCTTTAGGTTGGGATGCATCAAACAACTCCTGTGTTGTAAGAGTAGGTCCAGTCTGTGAGGAAACTGGTGGTTCATAGCTTCACAGAATACTAGACTGACTGCACTAAAGGACCATTTTAAGCCTTCCCTCTAACCTGAGGTCACAATCAAACCCTGTAACTTGTGTCTAAGAGGTGAAGACGTTAACCATTATGCCAAATTTACCATCCATTTCCAAATGAAGGAAATGATGGAAAATTAAGTAAAAGCCAATACCAAAGTGGTCTGGCTGACTGACTTTTGCAGATGACTACAAGCTAGAAGCGAATTATTGAATCCACAAATAACTTAAACAAATAACAAGAAGGTTTGTCCCAATTAAATAATTTGTGCCAAAATCATGGACTGAAACTAAATGCCAAAAAATGCATTGACTTATCCTATGTTTTACGTGGATGGAGATAATTCCAAAGCTTATCCCTGTTCATATTCAAACACAACTTGGATTTATGAATGGTTAGTAGAAAATATACTACAGGACTGCCCCCCTGCACTGTTAATGGACAGCTCCTAAATGCATTTCATGGGTCCCCAAAAATGATCTATGGTATGATCCAGTTATTCTTAATAGGGGTAATATGCAGTTATCAACCATGGAAAGGGTAAGGCCAATATAACACCAAATGGGAAACATTAATTCAAGTACCAAAAGAGAAACTGGCTAGGCTTAAAATGGCCCGCAAATTGCCTAGGACTTACCTGTGAATCTAAGCATTCTAGAAGTGGCATCTTGGTCCTCTGTACATACCTTTACAAAAGACTACAAACTAGATTCTTTCTCCAGGTCTAGGCAGGCTTTGCTAGAACTATTTTCCTGGGGCACCTGAACCACCATTGTTTCTCTTTCCAGCCATTATAAGCTATGGTAGTGTACACATGTAGCTAAGGTTACTATAGCAGTGATCAATATGATGAGCATAGTATAGCTGTGTAAGTAAGCTTACCATAAACGTAAATGTTTGAATAATCACTGCTGCGGTAACCACTCTTTCATTCCATTCTCCTGTTTGTGTATGTTTTTGTTGCCATGTGAGGACCTTTATTTTATTTTCCCAGCATTGCCCTTCTCAGAGCTCTAGTTCCCTCTCTCAGTTGGCATGAAAGCTCTAAATAGCTTGGCTCCCAGATCTCTATTTTTCTTTGGCTCTGCTCGAGCTGGTTAATGATTTGAGTGTGTAAAAATGCGCTTAAACTTTGCAAACTGGCAGCTGTTATATCCTTAACAGCATAAACCCCATATATCTGAGGCTACTGTAGCAGTGATGATTCAAACTTCTACTGCTATGGTAAGTTTATTTACATGACTGTACTTTCTCCACTTTTTGATTGCAAACCATTTATTAGATTATTGTGCCAATCTATTATCTGAAAGTTATTTTAAGCATTGGTAGTCTCTGTGTGCTCTACACAATAAGGCTAATAAATGAGGGTAGTCTTTCAGTACTGCAGTGTGTCCTTTTACTTTTTAAGTTTTACTTCTGTAATTTATCATTATGTTATGCAAATAACTGTCACACTGTATGCAGAAGAAATATCTGTGCATAAATAAGAGTATGGAATGAAAATGTATTAAGAGCAAAGGCATTTTGCTAGTCTTGCCCAGCACTGTATTACAACATATGTCATGTTTTATAACACATACATTTATATTTATAAATAACACATACAGAAAGCAACAGAACACTCATTTGTGCAGCAATGCTGTGGCTTTCTACAACATAGTTATTCTGACTACTGTTTGTGTTAAAAAAAGTCCCTGACTTCACACAGTGTCACTTATTGTTCCTCATATTTGGCCTGTGCCTCATAAAATTTCTGTCTGTCTGGATTCATTCAGATTTACACTCGCAAAATAAAGGAGAGGTTGGCTGGATGTGAATGAAAGCAAATTACCTTCTTATTTTTCATTGCAAAATCTGGAATTCCAGACTAATGTGCTTTTACTTTTCAATAAATTGGAATACTTAATGTTCTTCATATAAATCAATGCTCCAGTAGCCTAAGATATATGGGTTATATCCTGAAAGGATATAACAGCAGACCAGCTTCCAAAGCTTCAGGACACGTTCTGTGTGCTCAAACCATTAGTCATTTTGAGCTGAGTGGACTAAAAAGACAGGTTTAAGCATGAAGCCTTTCAGTGTTTTACTGCTACCAAAAAAGTATGTTCCTCTGAGAAACAATAAACAAGATGCCCAGGCTGACAGCAAACCAGGAAGAACTGAGAACTGTTCTTAAATAAAACAAAATTTATTGATTTAGCACTTTCATCTCAACCACAGGAGACATTTTGGATCTTCCTCTTTCAATGCTTTATTATGTTAAAATGTTTTTGAATAAAAGGCCTCCAAGAAAAACAGTGGCACCTCCATGAGATTTTAAGTTTGTGTTAGATAAGTTAACAATTGCTCCATTTGAACCATCTAACCTGGCTGAGATGAGGTTCTTAACATAGAGGACAGTTTTAATGATTGCTCTGATCTCTGCTCTTATGGTGTCAACATTAGCATATTTCCCACAAAGACAGTATTTCTTTGAGACCTAATCCTTCTTGTATGCCTAAAATGATATCCAAGTTTACTTTAAGCCAAGCTGTCCCTCTCCTTCCTGAACATAACAATGAGGGGGAGAGGATACTCCATACTGTGGATGTCCAACTCAAGCACTGTCTTGACAAAACTAAATTTTTTGAATCTGTCTAGCAATTGTTTATTTGTTGTGTAGGTAAGAAGGAGCTACCTGTGTCAAAGCAGACTATTTCCAAATGGTTGTCTAAGGCTATTACCCTTTTGTTGTACTCGCAAGAGCAAAACTATTATAGGCAGGGTCAAGGCCCCCAGCTTCATCTATGGATTTTTTGGGAAGGGTTTGTTTCTAGAAGTGTTCTAGAAGCAGCAACTTGGCCCTCTGTGCATCCTTTTGCAAAGCACTATAGCTTGATTTCTTCCATAAATCTAGATCAGGCTTTGCTAAGACCATTCTTCTGGGGCTCTCCTTCCACCTCTCAAAATTGTTAAGCTATGGCAATCTACCCATGTAGCTTGGGCTACTGCACAGTTTTCAACATGATGAACATAATACATTTATGTAAGTAAACTTACCATAACAGTAGATGTTCACATGATCACTGCTGCAGTACCCACTCCTTCCATCCCTCCTAGTTTCTTGGTGTATGTTTTTTTTTTGGTTTTGCCAGGGTATGAAGTTTTATTTTTTGTTTTTCCAAACTTGTCCTTTTTGGGCTCATTCTCTCTGTCTCTGCTGGCATGATGGCTCTGTAGGGCTTGGTGCCAAAACCTGTCTTTTTAGTCAGCTCAGATCGAGCTGCCTAATGGTTTTGGCATGTGGAAAGTACCCCTAAGTTTTAGAAGCTGGCTGGCTGTTATATTCTTACAGGATGTAACCCATATAGCTAAGGCTTCTGCAGCAGTAAACATTCGATCATCTACTGTTATGGTAAGTTTGCTTACACAGCTGTGCTTTCTCTGGCTACAGCTTGCATGAAAAAGTGGAAACTGTCCCCAGTTGCACAGAATATCCCTAAGTTATCCTTATAATTTTGTCTGCGCCTAATACAGTTTTTTTTGTTTTGGGCAAATTACTGAGAACTGCAGTCATTATATACTGCGGTGGTGGTGCTGCGGTAATGTTGTCACCTCACAGTAAGACGTTGTCCTGTTCGATTCTCAGCTAAAGTGTCTTCTGTGTGGAGACATGCGTGAATGGGCGTACCTTCGTTGAAGGTTGGGTGTCGGGCTGGCAACTTGGTACGTAAAAATCTACTGCCAATCATTAGCGGACCGGAGTTCCACTGTGGCGACCCCTAACGGGAAAAGCCGAAAGATACAACAACAACTGAGAACTGCAGTCATTAAGTCATTTTTAGGGTCTGGTTGTGGATGAAATAAATTTGCCCTATTGTTATTTCTTCATTAGTGTGGCTGGGTAACAATACTGTGCCTTTATACTAAATAAGTAGTAATATTTATTACGAAAAAATCACTGAATGCAAATGGTATTAATGAGACACTATAATACTAATGAAGTTATTTGTATGATGAAAGCAGCTATTGAAGTATTATTTCACTAAAGCATTACAGTGTCTCATTAATACCACTTGCATTCAGTGATTTTTTTTGTGATTTGTTTGTTTTTTCACTGTTGGTTTGGCTGGTTGCTACTTAGTGATATTTATTATCTGGCCATTTTTTTAAAGAAAATACAAACTGTCCCTGATTTCAAACACTCTCCTTAATTTTGCCTCCTACTTTGTTCTGTGCCTCTTAAATTTCTAGGTTTCTATAAGTTTCTGGAAATTTCTGAGGATTGCAATGAATAAATATTAGGATGGGATTGCTTGGAATGAAAACAACTTACACTTTTGTTGTTTGATCATCATATTTTTAGTCTGTGCCTAACACATTGTCTGTTTTTCCTGCAAATTACTGAGGAACGTGGGGGATATGTTGTAACTACTTACCAATGAAATCATGTCTCAGATCTTAAGACTGTGTCCCTCATTATTTGCTGTTTTTTCTTGATTCTGGTATTAACTGGCTATGTACTGCAATTATGACTGCTGTCTAAAAGTGTGAGTCATTACCACATTAGCAATGTAACAATGTGTGCATTTACTGTGCTATACTAAACCATTATCCACGTCAGGATGATGCCTGGCCAATACTGTGAAATGTCAACATTAGTAGATATGAGAATGTGCTGTGTTAAAATGCTCATTTTGAGAATGTCATGGCTACCTTGCCAGGGCCAACTTTCATTGTGAGTTTTATATATACAAATATATATATATATATATATATATATATATATATATATATATATATATATATATATCTCATATGGCTGTCTGACTGAGGCAAAGTCTTCCACAGAACTCCAGACAGCTGTGCAAATCACCACCATGGATTGCTTTCAGTAGGTGGTTCTGACACTCAACCTTCAGAAGTCACATCTACACCCAAGTACCAGGACCACCTTCCTGAGAGTAGACCCAAACAAAGAGACCTCTGAGGCATAAATGCACACAAACTCCACTGCCCACCACACCACACACCACACATAGTTCACGCACCTGTGTCTCACAGCCATTAAGGCTTAAACATAAACCCAACATATTAGTCATAGGAGACTCCATTGTGAGACACCAGGCTGGATAAGGAGAAAGTTACGGCTAGTTGTTTGTCAGGTGCCAGAATCCAGGATATCATCAACGCACCCAATTCTCTCAAAAGGTGCTGTTATGACTCTGTCATAGTCCTTGTTGGAGTGAATGACTTGAGATGTACCTCTCTGGACTATATGAAGAGAGACATGATCGAGCTCACTGAATATGTGTCCCAGGCAGGTATGTCCCTAGCCTTAAGCAGCATTATACTGTCACCCAGAATGATGCCTCAATACAAACAGAAAATTATTGACTTTAACAACTGGCTTAGTTTCTGGTGTCATTCAAAGGGGATCCGGTACCTGACAGCTTGGGATGACATAATTGAGAAGCCACGATGCTTTGCCAGAGATGGCCTGTATCTGTCTCCCTTGGGCTTCAGGCTCCTGACAAAGGCTCTTGCCTCCCCCATAGTGCCTTTTTAGGCAATGCTATGAGATCAAAACTTCCAACATGAAAATTTCATCAAAACGTAAATTAAAGAGCATGCTGCTAAATGCTAGAATTCTAAACATGAAACTGCAATCATTGCAAGCATTCTTAACCCTGGAAGAAGCTGACATTTGTGCAGTCACAGAAACCTGGTTCAGAGCTGTGGAGAGCACCCCAGCCATACCAGGTTACTCATCCTATCATTCATTCAGACCTCAAGCCATGGGCAGCAAAACAAAAGGAGGTGGAGTTAAAATATATATAAAAAGCATGCACACCTCTAGGCTGGTCAAACAGTATGATGCACAGGAAATACTTCAGGTGCAGTTAACAACTGACAAGACCCCTATTCAAATCATAGCTAGCTACAGGACTCCGACTCTGAGTCAAGATGCCCACGCCACCTATGTAGACCTCTTCGAATCTATCAAGATTCAACCATTTACCCTGATCCTGGGTGACTGTAACTATCTAACCATAGACTGAAAGCAATACTCATGCCAAAACACAAATGCCCAGAGATTCCTTGAATTCATCAATGCAAATGCCTTGGACCAGTTGGTTGACAACCCCACATGAGGTGAAAATATTGTGGACTTGATATTAATCAAAATGAGTAACCACTACAGCATCTCTACAGTGTCATCATCCTTGGTAAGATCCGACCACAAAGCAGTCACTTTCAAAGTCACCACCTCCCCCCAACCCCCCCCCCCCCCAGCTAGGGTCAAACAAAAAAGTTCTCCAAAGCTGATTACAACCTCCAGAGGGAAGGTAAAAACAGCTCAACAGCCCCCGACCCCTCCACAGAAACTGACACATATGTCCAAACTTATACCAAAATATTATATGAGCATTTATATAGCTGCATGAAATCAGGAATAGCAGACAGGATGAAATCATTCTCCTCAAGGAAGATTAAACCTGTCTGGTGGACATCTATAATAAATAAACTCTGTAATAAAAGGAAACAATTGCTGTCCAGGACCAAGAAGGAGCAGGTGTCTAACTGGAAGCAATCTCTCATTAGCCTGAACAAGCAAATAAGAGCACTAGTGAAATCATTCAAAGCAAACTTTGAGTCCAAACTGGCCACATCTACTAAAGACAATCATAAGGCTTTCTTCACATATGTCCGCAGTCTCAAGGGAAGCACCCAGATCTGCTCAGAACTGGTAGTCAGGGACACCACATACACAAACCCTGTAGATATAGCCAACCTGATGGCAGACAGGTTCAGTAAAAACTTCACTCCTCTGTCCCCCTCCCATCAGGAAAACAGGACATCCCCAGTACCTGTTCCCCTCCCCTTATCTCTAGGGAGCAAGCAACCATTGCCCTCTCAAAGGCAAAAAATACAGTCTCCATGGGATCCAATAACATCTCAGGCTGCATCCTACATCAACTCAGGTAGGAAATTGCACCATCATTAGGCACCCTATTCAAGCAAAGCCTGAGTACCAGCTTAATCTCAACTGAGTGGAGGACAGCTACTGTCATCTCTTTGCACAAAGGTGGAGCGTCCACCAATCCAGCAAATTATAGACCCATCAGCCTAACTAGCCTGATCTGCAAGGCCATGTAGTGGATTATCATGGACCTCATTAACAATGACATTAGCAACCTCCAGACACTTGATCCAACACAGTTTGGTTTTCTCAAGGGGAGGTCATGCCTGTTAAATTTGGTCAAATTTGGTCAAATTCTTTGAGACAGTCACCAAGGCCATAGATGAGCAGAAGACAGTGCGCACTGCCTACCTTGACCTGGCCAAGGCCTTCAATACTATTTCTCACTCAGGTATAATAGATAAACTCTCTCAACTAGGCATCAATCCATATGTTACCAGATGGGTAGCTAACTGGCTTACTGATAGAACCCACCTAGTCAAAACAGGGGAAGCCCATAACAAGAGGTGTACCCCAGGGATCGGTCTTGGGGCCTCTGCTGTTTGGGATATATTTCACAGAGGTGCAGTCCAAATCTACTGGGCTATGGCTGACCAAGTTTGCAGATGACTGCAAGCTGGGTGCTGTCATCAATTCCCCTAGTGATCTGGACATCCTCCAAGAGGGTCTCACCCAAACAAATGACTGGTGACAGAAACATGGCCTCAAACTAAATGCCAAAAAATGCATCATCATCCCTTTTAGGAAGAATGATGTCCCCACAAATTACCACATTGATAATAAAGCAATAAACATGCAATCATTCGTAGGGGACTTGGGAACCCAGGTTAATAGCAAACTGACCTTTGACCACCATATTGCCTTCATTGTATGGAAAGCTTTCTACATGGCCCACCTCATTAGTAAGGGTATCTCATCCAGGGACAAGGTGGTCATAATATCCCTATATTCTTCTCTTATAAGACTGATTATTGAACACAATGCCCCTTTTCGGCATGTACCTCACAAAAACACATGCAGCAACTGGAGAGACCGCAGACATTCCTCACCTGGAGAATCCAGGGCCTCAAACATCTACCGTACACAGATAGGCTAAAAGCTGTGTTCCTCTACTCGGTCTCCTACAGACTCCTCAGAGGTGACCTCTGTCTGGTATACAAAGCAATCTCAGATCCTGCCCTGATGGGGGACCTCAACCTGGTCTGTGACATCAATATGAGTTGTTGGAAGGACAGATTTGTGTCCCAGACACTCCCCCTTTTGTGGAATAGCCTCCCTCTCCATGTAAAGCAGAGTACCTCATTAAACCTTTCTAAGCACAACCTGGATAACTGGATGGGGAACAGAAAATACACTCCTGACATTCCACCTATGTCCCTGCTGGACAGTGGCATAGAGTGCTGACTTGTTTGAACATGGACTAAATTCTTGGCTAGGCTTGTAAGGGCCTCAGGGCCAATAGCCTAGTAACTTTCTATGAACCTATGATTCTGTGATATAGACTCAGTTCAAAAGAAGACTTTCCTGCAAGAGGACAAAGTCAGCTTTCTTTCAGAATACTTCAAAAACCATTGCTGAAAGCATGCCATTACTGCACGAGAATTTCACAGGGATCTGGTTTACATGGCTTCTTGCATTATAATGATCCCCTTCACAAAGCTGCATATGATATAGTGGTTCCTAAAAACACATGGAGTAAGCATCCTAATCATCTGGAAACCATGATCCTTCTGCTCCCACATCTAACATAAAGGATACTCTATGGTGGTAGAAAAGTGTTCTCAACAACCCAGAGCACATTTCCTTTTGCCATCGGGAGCACAAACCTTAAGAACAGACAGTTCCAACAGGATATGGGGGGGGCCCATCTAGGACACTTCAGAGTCCAGGGGATTTGGGACAGGAAGCAAGCAAAAGAACACATCAACATAAAGGAGATTGTCAGTCATCATGGTTATGAAAGCATTCAAAGACAATCTGTTTCCAGGAACTCCTCAAATATGGATGAACAATACCACAGTCATGTGGTACATAAACAAGGAGGGGAATGCATTCCTATTCCTATCCCCTATACAGATTGGCTATGGATCTCTGGTTGGTTGCCTAGTGACTCAATATAATACTCAGAACATCCTACAACTCACATCAGGACAACCTGCTGGCAGATGCCCTGAACAGAACTCTTCTGGGTCCCAATGAATGGATGTTAAAAATGGGAAATGTTTCTGGATCTCATACATCACTGGGAAGTTCCATACACATCTTTTAAGCCTCAACAGAAAACAGGGTAATAGAGAGCTGATACCATCCTCAAGTAGACAAACCTCCTATATACCTTTCTACTGATGCCTGTTCTCTCCAGGGTACTTCTAAAGGTGAGGTCAGACAAGCCTGATTTTTTTTTAATAGCTCTCATCTGGTCCAGGCTACATTGGCTCTCCCTTCTCCTTATCCATCAGTGGTGAGAAATACAAAACACTAACACCAGTCATGGACTTTCTCACCAGGCAAGAAGTTTGTCATACATCCCATTCTGAAGGCTGTTACTCTTAACACCTTGGAAGGTTGGATTCAGATTAAATTCACTCTTTCTTACTCTAGGATGCCTGATCCATTATGAAAGAGGCTAGAAAACCAAATACTAGGCAGTAATATAGAACAGAATGGAAAAGGGTTACTATCTGGTGCAAGTCCAATGGTATTCTCTTTTCTTGAGCACAGCTAAAGCAGATAAGGATACCTCTTGTACTTCTACAAACAGAGATTATCTTATTCTAACATCAAGGTTCATGGTTCTGCATCTCAGCCTGCCTTCCAGTCTCCATACTTTTTTATTCCCATCCGCACATGAAACAATTTTGGAATGGATAATACACCTCAGGCCACCTAGAATGGAATCTGTCCACCCCCGCAAACAACCTAAATTTTGTGTTTGAAAAACGTACTCTGCCACCCTATGAAATGATAGCTTCAGTCATTCCCTATCAAGCTATTGACATGGAAAACAACTCTATTTTGGCACTCATTTTCTAGATGTGTTCCAGATTTCAAGCCCTTTGTGCAAGAATCTGTTCCACCATGCCCAAGGTGGTCTCAGTAATTTCCTTAAAACAAGCTCTTCACCTCCCTGCCTTCTTTCCAACCCACCCCCCCCCCCCCAACAAAGGGGAGAGAATACTACATTCCCTGGAGGTACATAAACAATTAAAGTTTTACTTCCACAGGGGCAGCTTCCCACACAGATCAGACTGGCTTATGGTAGCCTTTGCCGAGATCAAACTATGTAAACCAGTTAACAAATAAACTATTTCCAAATGAATTGCAAACTGCATCTCCTTCTGCAACTTTCAACATGGTAAACAGCTTTGTGGTTAGAGTTTGTTCCAGAAGACATAAAGCCACCACTTCTTCATTTTTAAAAGGGGTGCCCACACAGCCCATTCTAGAGGCTGCCACATGGTCCTCTGTTCACATTTTCAGTAAGCACACAGAAACTCTGGGAGCCTTCCGAAGAATTAATTCTGCAACATTAACTACAATAAATGTAAAACAGCTGTGTCTCCACTCAGTAGTCTAGCTAGGGTGGGGCAAAAGGGTTAACTGCCCCAGTTGCAAAGTGTTGGAGGGGTGCAGTCAGCTTGTCCCAATCTCTCTGTAATGCAATACTGGCTTCTTTTTTTTTTTAACAAAAACATGAGCACTGTAATGCTCCATGCAGGCAGGGTATAAACTGTAGTAATAGTTTACTGCATTTTTAAAAGAAAAAAATATGTATTTATTTTTTAATATGTTGAAAAATGGTTGGGGGTAGGACACAGAATGGGAACTGAGTGACTACTACGGGAGGGAGGGGTAGCGTGTTTTGCATCTGTCCACCTGGTTGTTGTGCCAGTAGAAGAAACGTCAGTTTTGCTTTGTTTGTGGTTTTGCTCTTCATTGAAAGAGTTGAGTGGATGGTGGGGGCGTAGCTCTGACTTTAATAAGCTAATTGCTTACAATGTAGCTTATTGCAGTGACATTATTTCCTTTCCTTTTTCTTGCTTTTCACTTGAAGAGCTGAAGGGGTGGAGAGCTGGTTCATAGTACTGGTTGAACCGCTACACTTCAGTCTCCACTTACCATAATTGTAGATGTTTAAGTAGATCAGTGTTGCAGCACCCTTTACCAACCTCCTTCCCTCTCTCCCTCTCTGTATTTCTGGTTGGGGTGGGTCCTCCTTATCCCATTCTCTTGTTTTCCTACCCTTTAGGTCAGGGTTCCTGTCTCATAACTGGGATGGTTGGGAAGGTTTTGCTGCACCACAGGACCATCTGACTGCTCAGCCTGGACAAAAAAGACCTGAAGATGGCGATGTCACCATTTTTATAGTCCAACATGCAAATGTCAATTTGCAGCTGACATCCACCGGCTGGGGGATGGTGAAAGTCTCTAATATTCAGACCAGTCATGGGATTTTGCACAGCAGGAAAAACCAATAATTAATACTGCAGCATTTTCCTACTCAAGCATTTATTTATTTATTTGCCTTTGTTGACGAAGAAAGTTCAACTGGGCAGAGCATATTTTGAGTCGAGGCCCGGAGGAGAAAAGCTCCACCACAGTACATTTATATTAACCAGTGAATTTCAGTCAGTTCTCAGAAGAACAAGAGTTACATTTCTTATGAAACAACAAACATAATTACAAGACAGGTATATACAGTAAAGTGTTTGTGTCAACATTTATAAGTCTATACAGTTGTTGCAGCTGTAAAATCTTGCAGAAGTAAATGGACTGATACTGTAGCAGGGAAACATTCTAATGAAGTTTAGTGTTCGTTCATTTCAGTAAAGAAAGATTTGCAAGCAATTCAAGATACATAATGAAGTTAGTTACAAAATTATATAGGAAGGCAGATTTTAGTATTGTATAGGTTTGTAAAGCTTTCAAGACAGATATATTGAAGTAAGTTATAAAATGTATGAGGGGATGGAAGATATTAGTACGGTACAAGAGGATAGTGGTAACAGCATACGAGAGAGAGCAGGGTATAGGATTGTTTCTGTTTAGGCTGCCTGTTCAAAATTGGTGGGTCTGGAAGGTTTATAACTTAGCGATATTCAGCGGTGGATGAGGGAAGTTAGCAAAACAGCAAGATGAGATGTGCTGTTTAAAGGGGGGGGTTGAAAAGGGATATATGGTACTGTTTGAGCTGAATTTTATAACATGGACATTTTGTAATCATTTTTACTTGTGTAGGGATGGTGTTCCAGAGCTTGGAGATGCAACAAGAGTGTGGTGAGTCCCACCAATAAATTATTTGCTTTAGCAGTGCTTAGTAGAACTGTATCACCAGAATGAAAGTCCCTCGTAGGGGTGCAGGGCAATAATATGTTTAATGCAGGCTATTGTTCAGGAAAATATACCAGTTTGTATGCTATTACTAGCCGAGAATATGTTATGTAGTTGTTAAGTTGTAGTCAGTTTAGCTGCTTTAAAGCTTGGCAGTGGTAAGCACTGTTGATAACATATATAGCTACTTTGTTGTAACAGGAGGCTAGTTTGAATTTTAGTGTAGAGATTATGATTGTAAGGATAGGTGAGGCATATAAGAGGGTTGGAAGCAAATAGGATGAGGCTAGGGTTTTTCTTGCTGGGTCTGTAAGATACTGTTTTGCCCTGTAGTCAAGTTTCTGTTGGGTCTTTTTAGTCATTAAATGAATATTTTGATCATATTTAAGATTGTCTATTACAGTGCTCAGTAATATAGTCTGTGGTCCTACATCAATTTTAGTATTATTTGCTGATGTAACCAATAAAAATTGTTTTGCTGGAGATAATGTTTTGGGTTGAAGAGTATTAGTTTTGTTCTATTGGGATTAAGGAGAAGGTTTGAATTTTTCAGCCAGGTTTTGATTGAAGAGAAAAATTTCTTTTAGTCTGGATATTGTGGGGGCTGTACATATCAAAGCTGAATCATCTGCATATTTTACTGTATTTGCTTGGTGTATGGCAGTGTGAAGCTAGTGTATAAAATATTAAAAAGATGAGGTCCTAGTATTGAGCCCTGAGGGGCACCAGTTGTAGCTAGGAAATAGATCATGTTGCCATTTGACTGCTTGTTGCCTTCCAGATGGATAACTAAGGATCCATTTAAGGGAGGATAGAGACAGACCTACAGGGAGAGTTCAGCAAGTAAATGTTGGTGTGAAACAGTGTTGAAAGCTTTGGATAAGTCTAGGAAGATAGTTGTCACTAGATTACCATTGTTTCGGTGCTGGTTTATAGTGTTGGTGAAGTGAAGGAGGGTGGTGGTTGTGCTGTGGTGGGGTCTGAAACCATGCTGTTTCTGAAAGCAGATTATTTGAATTTAGGCGATGTAGAAGCTGTGCATGAATACATTTTTCAAGTATTTTTGTTAGAGGGAGAGAATTGCAATGGGCCTGTAGTTATTAAACTCTGTAGATGTGCCACTTTTGTGTAAAGGTATAATAATGGATTTTTTCCACATGGAAGGAACATATTTTTCGGATATAGATCTATTTATCAGTATAGAGACTGGAAAAGCAATTGCATCTGCAGCCATTTTAAGTAGTCTGAGGGGAGCTGGTCAGCAGCCTGGGTGGTCAGTTTTTGCTTATGTATGAGTTTTTTAATGGTGGACATAGGCACCGGTCTGAAGTCAAATAGCTGCATATATTTAGCAGAGGCTGCTGACACGGAGAGGGTAGTGGAAGTATTAATGTTTGTGATGGACAATATAGTCTGTGTAAAATAGTTGTTAAACTGTGTGGGGATTGAATCATTATTATTGTTGGATGTAAGGGTAGGGGTGATAATTTGGCCTGGATATAAACGTTTGTTTATGGATGTCCAGAATAGTTTTGGGTTGTTTTGGTGTTTGTTTTTAAGATGTTTGCATGTCATGGGTATTTGGTATTTTGTCCTATTCTTTAGTTGCCTGAAAAGTTGAAATGTATTTTCTGTACTATGTTTGAGCCACTCTTTCCAGGCTTTGTCACACTGTAGTATCTAGTTCTTAGTTTCTGTTAGCCATGGTGCAGGATTGGATTTGAACCTTTTAGTACATACTGGGACAAGGTTACTGAGAATTTTTAGGAATATCCCATTGAAGTGTAAGTCTAAGGGCATAGCCTTTAATATTTTCCAGTTATATTATCTTAAGAATTTGATAAAAGTGTGTTTGTCAACATTTTTTGAGATACAAACTTGGTTGTAAATTATATGTTTGTCTTGGATATTGTAACTTCTGAGACCATGAGTAGGTTAATGGTCACTTATGCTGTCTAGAAGGCTACCAGCTGCACTAATTGTGTGGGTCTATTAGTAAGAATCCAATCTAAGGTTGATTGCCTATTAGAACTTTTGTGGAATCTAGTAACTGATGTAATTAACTGTGTAAAGCCATAAAGGTTTATGGACTCAGATGGGATGTAGGTATTAATAATCTGCCATTCTATATTTAGGTCTCCCAGTATTCTTGTTTCATGTTGTATATAATGTGATTTTCAGAATAGGATGTTTTCCTCAGAGGTAATGTGTTTCCCTGATGGGATATATATAGCTGCTAAACAAAGCATTTCCCTATTATTGATTTTGGGATGTGGTACAAGGAGGCCAGTATTACTAACTGTGGTATCTCCTCTTCATATGCAGTTATATTTAGGAAAATCCTGTAGATGATGGTTGTGCCACCTGTCTGCTTATTTTTCTTATCAAGCCTAAATATACTGAAACCAAGTAGCATAATTTCACTGTCATTTATGTATTTTTTCAGCCACATTTCCATAGCTATGATTTCATCTGGGAAATATGTGGCAATATAAGCATGTATGATTCAGTTTTATTACATATACTTTTAAGATTTATATTTAGAAAGGGAAGGCTGGAATTGGGGGGTGGGAGAGGAAATAATGGTTCATTTAATACTATGCTCTTATCTTGGGATATTTGCTGTTGTGTGGGACCAGAGTTTGGGTGAATGTCTCCACTGATTTTTTTGGGGTGGAAATTTTATGAAGGAAATTATGTAGTGAAATACATTTCTTTTTTAGTTTTACTGGATGTCCTATGGTAACACATTTATATTTAAGATATGTTTAATTGAAAGCATCTAAGAAGGTTTACTGGTACAGTGTGGGTGCTGTGGTGGTTGATAGACTTGGCAACTCATAGTGTAGCGAGTGTGGGTTTGTAGGAGTATTAATTACATTTACTTGGGGGGTATGGCAGTTGGTATACATTGCTAATATACTGAGGAAGCACAATACTAGGGTTTAGATTTTGGTGAAGATATTAGTTTACACTGTAAAATGTTACTGGGCAAGAGTAGTTCTAGTTACAGCACTATAACTTATAAAATGACAAGCTGGGTATAGTCCTTTAAGTAAATGGGTCAGAAATGCTAATTGTAGGTAAACTGAGAATGGGTTATGTTCTGATTGTTTTGATGCAGCAATAGGCTGTAGGAAGCATAGGGATGGATTTGGGATATTTCAAATGTAGGGTGGGAGGGGTGGGTGGGAATTGGTAGTAGGATAGGGGAGCAGAGTGAGCCAGAACATAGCAAGGGTGAAAGGAACAAGGCCCAACCCCAGAATCAGCAAAGTAACAGTGTTGAGAAAAACAATCATTAAGCTTTGGCTATGGTGAAAGGTAAGATGGTAACCAGAGATAACTGTATGAGTTGAACTGTGTAAAATAGAAGCTGAGAGGGTGGAAAATGAGAATTATAAGGAACAGTAGAGAAGCTTAAGAAAAGTAAGCAAAGATTTACATGTGCGGTTAAGTATTTATAGAGTTAGCTGCAAGATACTATGGTAAAGGAAGAAAATGAGGAGGGATTAGTGTGAAAAAGCAAGCAAAGCAAATAGTTTGTCCAGTGTCAGTGGGGGTGGGGGTGGTGTTGAAGTTGATGACAAGCTGTGTTGGCAGTTATTTGGACTACAAAAAAACTGCTAAACTGATTGCCAAATATTATGAGCGGTAGTATATACCAGTGGTATATGTGTTGTTGAGGGTTCTATGGAACCACATCCTCTAGTACAGTGTATACACCACTACAGCTATTTACTTCAGGTGAGTGTACAAGGATACTCAGCTGTCCCTATAGTCTGATTCTACAAGATGCAAGTCTTATCTTATGTTACTGGATTACACATACATATTTACTTTGAATGTCCTTTCAAGGATGGACTTCAGGCTTAGGTGATAGTTGCTGGACAGCAATAGTTCCTATGTAGCCTGTGCAGTGTGTTAACTGGGACTGGTTTGGTCAGGGTCTGCAGAGGAGGAGTGGAGATGGATATCTACATTGACTGTAATCTCTCGGTCCTTGCAAATTCTTATGTAGCTTGTGCAGTCTAACATCTACAATTATGGCAAGTAGAGACACTGCTGTACTTTCTCTCTGGATCACATTTGTTCTTAGTGTCATCCAAAGTTTGCTTCCCCTTCAAAAAACATATTTTTCCATATCTCATCAATTGTTTACAACACCTTTGCCATTATCTTACCTAGTATAGACATACATACTTTATAATCATGGTTTAAAATTAAAATGGGTCTTATGAGGATGAGTCTGAATGGTCTTCACCTCATTGGGCAATAGAGCCACCACAGCTTTCTTAGAAGATGCTGGTACTCTGCCCCCACCTCTTTTAAAATACTGTTAAACAAAAACTTCCACATTATCATGTTCTTTCCCAATTTCCGGACTTTCAGTGGAATCCTGTCTGTTCCTGGAGACCACTGTGTTGATCAATTATACATCACTATTCTTATCTCATCTCTTCCTATCTTAACTGTTAATTGTTGACCCTCATCTTTTAACCTTAGCAGTGTTCCATAAATATTCCAGTTGTTTGTTTTGTGGTTTCTACATTCCTCTAGTTTATACAAATTTTCATAAAAACTCTGAAATATTTATAACATCTCTATAGATTATGTGGTTATGTTTTTTTATATAGGCTCCCTAAGTTTGATACCAAACCTTTTCTACTTTCAGATGCCTAAGAGGTTGTGCTAAATTTTTTTGTGCTCTCAAGTTGTTGTTAAAAATTGTTACTTAACAGCAACTTTTCTAAGCTCATGCAATATTATCCAAATACTGCCTTATTTTCCTTTTAGCATGCTACAATTGCTCCTTTACTTATTTGAGATTCCCCTTATTCTGCAAATCTTTAACCTTTTTCAACCCTGGTAAAAAATTCCTAACACTTCTTCCCCATATGATAAAATTTCCTATAACTTCTTTCCCATGTCTCTTTCTGTTATTTCTACCCTGTTTTTAGACTCCATTTTATAGTATCCCACTTAATATCTAGCCATTCTGAATAAATGTCTATCTAATAACACTTGAGTAATTTCCAACTACTTATTCCTAAAATTCCTCTTTTTAATAGGTTAAGTAGGAAAGTGCCAGTGCTTTAGTTTTACATCATCATCCTACATCTTTATCATAGTTTATATGGTTCATGATTGGAAATAGTAATTGGATGCCTGTCAAAGCTTTCAATAAAATACACATGCTGCTTTGAAATATAATTTTTATCCAGTTGAACTCAGTTATTGTACCTGGGGAGTAATATGTAAATTATGTCCAAGTTCCTACTGCTTAGTTTGCATCTCCCATACCAAATATTCTGTTTTTGTTTCAGAAATACATCCTGTTTTGTTACATTTTCCATTCTATTTCCCAGCAATACATCCAGACTACTGCAAATCAAGTTCACTCAAACCCATAAGTAATATTCCGTGGTAAAAGCCAGTTATTTTTCCCACAATTCTCTTAAGCACCATAATAGTAGCTTTTGGTTGAATATAAATGCATGCAATTAGTTAGGAATATAAATACATGCAATTAGCTATTTACCAAAAATCTGCCATTGACTTTTTCCAATCTTTTATCCATATTGGAGCCCTTCTAGCAATCAGTATTATTCATCAGTTTTATTACTTTCCATTTCCTTGTCCCTGCTGAATGTCCAGCTTGAACTCCTTTATTTTTCAAATTTACAAGTACATGTCTATCCAAATCCTCTACTGCCCCCACTGAATATACATGACAGTTCTTTTGAGTGTGTGTTTCCTATTTTTAGCATACATGCATGCATTAATGTTTGACACACAGATCTCTTATGCAGTTGATACTCATCTCTATTTCAAGCTTTGTCATATTATTTTAAGAATTTTTTTTTCTTCAATGAAAGCACTCAAAAAATAGATTTCAGAACCCAACCATGCTCTGCTGCCTTATAGCAGGCACACAAAACTATGTACATTTAAAAAATGAAGTTTAAGTCTCCAGAGGAGACCAGTTGGGCATGACCTATTCTAAAATGAAGATTACCCATGCTAAAACATGTTAGAGTACACATTTCTACTTGCTATCTGTTTTTTTCTTATCTCTATTCCACTTCCAGATGTGAAAAATAATTTGCATGCTTTGAGTAAACATTAGCTTTCAGCCCTTAGAAAAAGTGTATTGGCTACCTTTAAATAAATAAACTACATTGCATGTTGTTACATTAATGCACTAAAGTATTAAGGCTGCTGAAGAGGCAACTACTTACATAACTTATTCACTTTCCTCAGTTTCAGACTTCATTTATTTTTCATTGAACTGCTTGCAGATGTACCTTTAAATGTTAATTATACTGTAACTCTTCCGTTTCTCTCAGCACTTCTCATTTCTAATTAAAATAAAAAAAGTTGGTAATGAAAAAACAGCTAGTAACTTTGCAGGTGCAAAGAAGAATATTTCTAAATTTAACTAAGAACACACTGTTCAGGCTTCTTAGATTAATTGTTTGCACCTGTAAACTTCCTGTCTCTCTCAAGAACATTTGCTAATGGGAAACAATAGCTAATGACTTGATAGATGCAAGAAAACTACAGTTTCCTACACCTTTCATCACTTTCTCTTATTATTCAAGAAATATGAAAATGTTAAGTTATGGAGCTGTTTAAGATAGTTTTTGGCAAAAGAAAGATGTTATTAATAACTTGATATTCTTAGGAATGATTTATTATGAAGAACTCCTAAATATACTTTCCAGGCTCTTTGGGGATTGGCTTTGAATCCTATAAAAAGTGGTACTCTGTACAGAGCAAAATATAAGCAGACTTGGCATGTATAATCTTATAGCAAACTGTATTTCTTTCTGATTAGTGCTTACAATGGCATTCTAAGAAATGGCATCTCTGATAACACAAGCTTTTTTTTTAAAGGAACACGTAAAAATAGGAAAGGTGGTACTTGGAAGAACAGGATGACTGCTGTCCTGTAGACACTGCTGCTCTTTAGCTCTGACCTATTTCCAAAGAAAAACCTCTCTGATTTGTGCTGAGATCAACTAAATAATATAATAAATTACCTTATCTATTTAAAATTTCAAGATCTCACTGTATATTTACTTGATAACTAATCTGCCATCTAAAATGAAGTTAATCCAGCTGGATTGAAAACATCCCGATAACTGGACACAGTCACAAGGCATTGACAGCCTGCTACTTAAAATCCAGAAATAAATAGAAATGACCAAAGACGTCAAGCGAGGACTATGGGGATGGAAACACAAACTACAAAAATAAAATTTTCAGTGATTGCCTCTTCAGAAAAAGAAACTACCACCAAAAAAAACAGAACTGCTAAATAGCAGGAAACTTCTAAAATAGTGAGTAATCCAAAAGCAGACCAGCCGACAAATCTTGATGATTTAAAAATAACTCTACAACCAATTCAACACGCTATAGAGGACCTATCAAGGCAATTTCAGTCCTTTGGCAAATCATTTAACCAGATACTAACAAGAATACTAGTAAAGATCTGGTAATGGAAATAAATTAGACCAGATATAGAAGGAATCTGAAAATAACACCAAACTTATACAGGATCTGCAAGCAGAAATTACTGGTCTAGAAGCAAGATCAAGATGAAATAATATCATCACCCACGGAATTCCCAAACACTATTCAAACCCCAGTCTTATGAACATGATCATTCAAATCCTGAGCTCTTTACTTGAAACCTGGAGGAGGCTAATCAAGTAGTGATTGAAAGAGTTCACTGGATGACCAGATTTGCACAAATCACAAACCGACTCAGACAAGTCTATGTAAAACTCCTAAACCAACAAGATGTCTTAATCTTATCAGCGGCCAGGAAGAAAACCCCCTTTATATGGAATGGATGCAAAATCCCCTTCTTGCAAGACTTACCAATCCAGATAAAATAAGCAAGACAAACCCTTTCCCCCCTTCAGTGTACCTGTGATACAAAAACGATAAGGTTCCAAATGAGATACCCAAATACCATGTCTTTCCAACACAAAAAAAATCAAATATTCCACCTCAACTCTTAGGGAAGCAAAGACAGCCTTCCTGGACACTTTCAAAGAGCTACCGCTAAACATAAATGCTGATCACTGATGAATATTAGACATTAAAAAGATCTAACCTGCTCTGCTTTTGATATTACTGAGCTTTACTTTGGAAGTCTGATTGTTGGTTACAATTGGTCTTGATCTTGTCTGGAGCAGCATTGGCTGTATAGAGCACAGAGGACCTATTATTTCCTTACAGGTACATCAGATAATACCTCCCTTCATTGTTTCCTCTTCTCATAAACTAATTCTGGTGCTAACACTCACAAATCCTAGCATACTCGCTCTGCAGCTGTTTAAGTCCTAATTTTGAATTTCAAAAGCTGACGACAGCTGCAACCTAAGATTGAAGATAGAAATGTACGAAAAGGAAGGTAAGGGGAAGAAAACAACATGAAAAATGTCTGTACAGTCAAATTGAAATGATTGGTCCACCAAATTGGGAATCCCAGTTAAAATAGTGGCAACTGTTAAGCCAAGTACTCAAGACTTCTCTTGGCTAAACTATTAGCTAACTCATTGGCTCATACTTTCATAATTAATGAAATTGTAATATATTTATGGCTCCAAATAACTCTGTGTTTTATTAGAGTAGCTAAAGGTAAACTGCTGCTCCGGACACTACTCTACTGAATTATAGGGTTTAATGAACCTATAACCTGCTTCAATATATTATTCTAAGCCCGTATTCATTTACTCTTGGCTGCCTTGAAATCTAAAAAAAACTATGCATAATTCTGTAGTACTTAATGTAAGTGGCTACCTAAGCTAGTTGTATCAGTGCTTTACATATGAAAACTTCTTTTAGAGTTATTTACTAGCTCTTGTTTAGGGAAGATAAACTAACTTTACATTTGCTGATCAAAGAGAAAGGCCAATGGTCCAAAAAGTCATACTATTAACAGAATCTCAGATAGATTGTTATGTTATCAGAGCTTAATGCTAGATGTGAACACTCATAACCAGCTGCAAAATAAGAGTTTTTATTTTATTTTAAGATTACAATGAAATTATGGCAATTACTAACTCTAGTTATAACTGAACCTTTTCTCTTTCTAAGAAATTACATAACTTCACAGGTTCTGGCTCTGTACAATCCTTTTAATATTTCATCTTTCTCCCCTTCTATCACCACCTCAGCTCTGTACCATTCAAATTCTTATAAAACAAACTCAAGGATCTGAATGTAGAGTAGTAAATGTATTTAGGGAAGATATGCTAGTCTTCTTCTACTTACTGTAAATTTTTATTTTGGGTAAAACTACATTAATAGGAAAGTGCAGAGGAGATTACTTGAATTCAATTTACTTTGCTAACTGCCTATACATGTCTCCACATCTTACATCCCCTTCTCTTGTAGGCCTAGTAGGTCAGTGGTTAGGCACAGGTTAGGGGCAAGAAGAGATAGATGCCACCCCAGGAGTTAATGGACCCTTCTACTCTAAATGTAAACTCTAAAGTTAAAGCAGGTTACCCTATTCTAGTTTCCTTATTCATAACATCATAGGTGATTGACTCATGGAATATGAAAGGGATCCAGATGGATAAAAAAGAAAACTTTTTTTTCATCTCATCTTTAAATCAAAGGCAAAAATAATATTAGTGCAAGAAACTCACATGCTCAATGAACACTGGTCACAGGCCATTAAGAAGAAATGTATTGGAACAGTTGTTGCATCTGATAAAGAATCAAATAGTGTGGGTATAGCTATAGTTGTAAAAAGGATCTTCCAAGACAATATCCTACAACAAACAGAACCTGAAGTTAGATGGTGCTGTATAACTTTCAGTTCCCCACATCTAGACATACCTATTCTACTACTTAACCTTTATGCCCCTTGTTCTAACAACAAGATTTCTTTATGTCATTATATAAGATACTAACTCGATTTCCAGAATCACTACTTAATCTTAGGTGGTGATTAGCATTCCTATCAAGATCCCTTATTAGACAGATCAAACCCAAATAAACCTTATAAAATTCACGCCACCACAGCACTTGTAGAGTTAAACAATTACTTTGTACTGTTTGACCCATATAATTTCCAAAAGGAAAAAAATCACACAAAGATAAATATATGTTGTACTCCCACTGTCATAAAGTATGGTCTACGATTGACTTTTTCTTAACTTCTGAATTCTTTCTAAAGTTTGATATAAACTTTGCGATTGAGCCCAGATTTTGTTCTGATTATTTGAAAATCACTCTTACTATTAAGTGGTCTTATAAAACCAACCTTTGGAATGGGGTCACAATTGGACTTTGAACCCCAATCTATTAATGAAAGAGGACATTTCAGGAGGAATCAGTGTGATTCTGGAAGCTCTCCTAAAGGAACTGTATGAGTCCCAACTTCTGTTTGATATTGAATGGGCCTCTACTAAAGCCCAAATATGAGGATTCCTTATTACCAAGACAACTTATTTAAAAAACTACACAAAGCAGAAGAAAGTTCATTAAAAAAATAAGATCACCAGGCTAGAAGCTGAACTACAAACAAACTTTACTCAAGAAACTGAAAATCAGTTGAATCTGCTACAGAAAGATCTATGTTTACTTAATGCAAGATAGCTGGATTTTCACAAAACCAAAATCCAGACGAACTTCTCGGAATGGTCGCATATCCCTTCTAAACTCTTAGCAAGATTAATAAACAAAAAAAAGACTACTCCTACCATCTCCGAGATAATATATCAAGGCAAGACATACTTTGACAGCAATGATATTGTACAGCTTTTTGAAATGTTATATTTGCACACTTATGGGGATCAATCCCCCTTAGCATCATAAAAGGAGAGCATCCGGTTCTTGGACCGGCTTAACTTTCCTAAAATAGAAGACTGCCATTGAGAATGCTTTGCATCCCCTATCACCCAGCAAGAGATCATATCCGTAATTAACAACCTCAAACCCAATAAAGCACCACGGCTGGATGGTTTTACCCCAGAGTTCTACAAGACTTTCTCTCTGAAAATTTTCTAAATACTCTTATACTTATTTAACTACATTATTGATAATACTATCACTGATATTCATTTTAACTCTTCTAAAAAACATACTCATCCTTAAAGAAAATGTAAATTGTAAGAACCCCAAAAGTTACAGGCCCATCTCCCTGATTAATTTGGACATAAACATTTTTTCCACAATATTTGCTAACAGATTAAAACCCATTATCCCTGACATTGTATCACCCAGTCAATCAGGTTTGATTCAATATAGACAAACTTGTGACAACACACTCACACTAGATGCCTTGCTAAAACTGTCTAATTTAAAGCACAATCCTGCATTTACACTCACAGTCAATGCCTCCAAAGCTTTTGGCAGACTTAATTTAAACATTCTGCTATTGGTACTGCCCTATTTTGCCTACCTGTAAGTTTTATTCGAACCATCAAAACACTCTACACTAATGCTTAAACCTCACTATACATAAATAAGACTACCTCTAATAGGATTGACATCAAAAATGGTACATGTCAAGATTGCCCTCTCTCCCCATTCCGCACCTTTACTTTTACTTATTTCTCAGAAAACCTTCCACCACGTACTGATACTTTATAACACAAAGATTGTTCTCTCAGTGTTTGCAGATGACTTAAAACTTTACTTTAAGCTACCAAGCTCCAACTTACCAAAAATTTTAAATTCAATTAATATCTTCTCAAAACTTTCCAACTACAAACTAAATGTGGACAAATCTGCAATTTTCCTGATTAATCTATCTGATCTACTCCTTCTATACCCCGACCAACTGAATTCTCTGAAATACTTAGGAATCTCCTTTCAGCAATACTCTAAGACTTTTATTCAAAATAACATCAGAAATCTATGGTTAACATTACAGCAAGATTGTAATAGATGGAACAAACGTCAGCTTCCTTTCTTGTCCAAAGTCGCAATTATAAAAATGAAGATACTACCAAGGTTATTATACATCTTCACAACTATTCAGCTGATAATACATAATTTCTTTAAACAACTTTATTCAACATTAGCTAAATTTATATGGTCTCCTAAATCAACTAGAATTTCTTACCAAAGGTTGATATGCCCTAAAGATAAAATAGGGGTTAAACTTCCCTGACTTCAAACTTTACTACCATATAATTAACAGAAACAGACTAATATTAATAGCATACTATAACCCAAATAGCAAATATAGTCCCCTTCTTGGATAGAACTATGCTATAAATATGTCAAATCTCTTAACTCTAACCCTAAAGCTCTTCCCTTCCTGAATAAACCAAGCTTGAAAAGATCCAAACTGCAATCTTCCCTGAAGAACAATAAACGTAACATTCAAAACTTAGTTGATTCACTGAACTTATCCAATGTATTTATTATCTTACAATCTCTACATCTTGACCCAAATCTAAAAATTAACAATTCAATGTTAAACTTAAATAACTTCCCCCTTTTAAAGAAGTGCAGGGTACTCAATATCTATGCTTACCGAGATCAACCCATCTCAGAAATGACAGTTTCACTAAAGCTTCCTAAGAATTATACTATCATCTTAAGACAAGTTAGAGAACCATGTTCCAATATCTTATCCAACCCCAATTCAGGCAATAATGACATAATTACATGCAAATCTCTATGGTCCCTCTTCCTAAAGAAGAAGAAAATGATCTCAAACACATATTTATTTATTTTATTAATTTATTTATTTTACATTTGTTTACCGGGATAGTCTGACTGGATACATGTCCATTTTCAGTGGAGGCCCGGGGAGAAAAGCTCCAAACAGACAAACTTACATAAATTACACAAGAAGTTAGATAACATTAAAAAATATAAAACAAAGTGATTATGTACAATGGTTTAGTAGTGTTCCCCAGTAGGGACTCACAATTCTCATGGACAGACACAATTAAAAGCAAGAGACGTCAGATTGGATATAGAGGTTGGTGACGTAGTAGCATTTTATGATATTTACAGCTTATGCTTTCAGTTTATAACTTAATCAGGGTTGGTACATGGGCAAAGCCAGTTCACTTTGGGATACTGTTTGAGGTTTTTTTAAGAGACTTTTGGAGGATTGTAGGTTTATATAATTTGGCAACAAATTCCAGGTTTTGCCAACAAAGTTGGCAAACAGGGATTCACCAGCAGAGTTATTAGCTTTGTGGGTTTGGACCAGTAGTTTGTTGGCTGACCATAGGGATCTCAGGCTGCTATATGGCTGATAGCAGGGATCTCAGGTTGCTATATGGCTTAGTAATATTTATAAGTGAGGAGGTATAAACTAATTAACTTGATTATATATCAGAACAAAATCCTGTTCTCAAAGTACTGGACTGACTTAAACTCAAAAATTTCAAACAAACAAATCACCCATTCAATGCAATTAACATTGAAAACAATACCTTTTAAAAGACTCAGCAATACCCAATTTATGATCCTTAATAATGCATATGCCACCTTTACTGCTAAAAATAAATTTAATCCATAATTTTCCCCCTACTGCCCTTACTGTGACCTTCAAAGCACGGATTTTCTCCACATTTTTGTTGTTGCAAGTGCTCCCATAAACTTTGGTGTTCTTTGAGAGCCAAACTGCAAAAAAATGGGTTATAAGAAAACTACCCTATATTAGGAATTTACCATGTTACACATTGCCCCACCTGGCTTGACAAAGTTACAAACCCACATCCTAATCACATTATTTGCTCTAATTAAACTTTACAGTACACTAAACTGGAAAGACAGAGCTTTATTCAATTGGATGGGATTTAAACAGATGGCAGTTAAATACATAACAGACCACAAGCTCCTATTGGCTAACCACAAAGTGTATCCACACCCCATTGAATATTGGAGTATACTATTTGACCGTATTTTGCACTGAATCACTTAACAAGTCCTATCCTCATCTGAGGGAATAGGTAAAGTCCCTGAATCTCCTTACCCTCTTCCTCCTATTTCTCCATTCCTATATTTTTCTGGGAGTGCCCTTAATTTACAGCTTAGCCTTATTCACTCTATACAACCCCTATCATTAGCATTACTCAAGTATGTATTCTTTGGATGGCAAATAGATGGCAAATAGCACTGTTGTATATAGTTTTATAAATTGTTTAGTAGAGTTTATCTCTTTGACTTTATATTTAAGACTGTGCCTAAACTATGTTGTTTTGTTTCAGTGTCAGCAATTGTTGTAATAGGTATTTGCTTTGTATTTTATATTAAAACTTAATGAAGAATATGGAAGAAAAATAGGAGAGGTTATACTTAGAAAAAATATACATGGAAAGATACTATAGGAATGTAAAATAAATGTTTAAAATATACAAATGGAAAGCTGAATTCGAAAATTGTTGGAGTAATAGAAAGAAACAGTATATAAAGTCTGTAGATGAGATTTATTTAGAAGCCAGAATATCTTAAGTAAGGACATTCAAGGAAGGATATGTGAAGAAGGAAAAATAAGTAAACAAAGTTATGGAATTTCAGTTTGGATATTGGCTCCCCAAATGAATAAAATATAAAATGATAAATGAGAGAAATGTATAATAATGAGGAATGTATAAATAAGGAAGAGTCCTTGCAAAATTTTTCTTTTAGTATAGAAAAATTAAAGATACGTGGGGATAATTACATGAAGTTTTAAATATAGTATCATAAATGAAATTACTGGATATAGTTTAAGTGGCATAATGGTGTACCAAGTAAGAAACAAATCAGATGAAGAAATGATTTGTGTTAAATTGAAAATGGATGGAAAGATGTAGAAAAGTGGTAAATGAAGAAGACATTTGTGTAGTATGGAAAATACATCTGCAAATATTGTTATATAATGAGCAGTAGAACAAGGGAAAATTGATGAAATTGAATGAAATCAAAAAGTCTATAAGGATATAAGATTAATATGAAGATGAATGTGTTTACCTAAATTGTGTTATTAATTCTGGATTATACAATGACTGGCCATTAACATTAAAAAATGAGCATGCTGATTGGTCAGCCCAACCAGCGTGCCCGTTGTAAATCCGAGAATATACCAACAAGAAAAGGTCCGGTCATCTGGACTTTTTTCCATTATTATATCTCATCATTTAAAAAAGAAAACAGAAGACCTCAAACGAACGAGGGAGATGGTGCAGACAAAAATAACAGGATAATCTGGTACGTTCTGCAAAACTAAAGAAATTTACCTGATTATCCTTTTATTTTGTCTGTCCTGGCACCCCCGTACATTAAAAGTCTCCCGGGTTATTTTTTTCTTTCCAATAAAAAAAAAAAAATAATAAAATAAAAAAAAGCAGTGGAGATCTTAATTGCTACCTTTACACAGCACTGATGTACTACGCAAGTGTGGAACACAAGTCCCATACGCATGTGCGGTACATCAGAAAAAGCCCCAGGATACTGGACAGCAATGCGGAAGGGTACCAAGGAGGCATTATACAAAGACATTATTTAAGAAAAGTAAATATTTTTTTTCTTAAATAATGTCATTGTATAATAGCAATAACTGACTCTGTGGTATAGTATATTGAAATTTACCAGCAGTTGTCTTTATTTAATCACTTGGGCTTCGTCCTCGTGATTAAACCATGCCAACCGTGAGCAAATCTTCAATATACCACACCAGCATCGTCGGTTATTGCTTAAATATTGATTTAGATTATTTTTTTTCAAATGTCTTTTTATTTATTTTCCATAATATCAAAAGAAAAATCAGAACAAAATACTGTTGATGTTACAGTTTACACAATATGAACAGATTATTAAAACTAGACATTTAGATATTTAATGAAACATACTTCAATTTAGAATAGAGTCTACAGCAGAGAACTACCTTAAAGCTGAGATTATGTTTGTGACTCAATCAGGAGATAAGATTATAAAGTAACAAATTACCTGCACATACTGGTAAAACAATAAGAAATGCCCCTGAAACTTAACACCAACACAGAAACACACAAAAAACTAAGCTACCTATACTGCATATACATATATACAACAAGTTGTCACCTTGATTCATATTGTTACTACTCTTGACTAGAGAATATATTTAAGGTTTGTATGTGTCTTTAGCATATTTTACCATTCATGATAAAATATCAGTCAGGGTTTTACAATAGTTTTGGTAGTATGCTAGGTTCTTTTGACTTTTTGTATATAAAGTTTCTTAACCAATATATGTTTTTTGGTCATGTTTTTATACTCTGTCCAAGTAAGCTAAGTAAGCAACCAGTTTTTGGCTATGTAAGATTCTAATAGGGTACATAGTGTTATTATAATGTGTTTGGTGAGATTACTCTTATTGCCCGTAAAATATGTAATATTGCTGTTTCCCATGACAGAGTAGATTTCAAGTAACCTGTTTTTTCTAGCAGAAATCTTAATGA
This sequence comes from Protopterus annectens, assembly GCF_019279795.1. Taxonomy (NCBI): domain Eukaryota; kingdom Metazoa; phylum Chordata; order Ceratodontiformes; family Protopteridae; genus Protopterus; species Protopterus annectens. Next base: position 1,909,048,632 of record NC_056741.1, on the reverse strand, counting down.
GCACCATAATTTATAAACCTTTTTGCAGCTCCAGAAAATATAAAGAATGTCTGCTTCTTTATTGGGACAAAAAGGACAATATGGTGAATTAGATGGATTAAATCTGTTCAGATGGACAGGTGTAGGATATGCATTCTTAAAGATCATGATCAGAGTGTAGATTAGTTTCTTAAAAGGTGTTAATTTCATGGTGATTTCAATGGCTGATTCCTTTTGGTTTACTGTCATGTTACTACTTTTTTCATCCCAGTGTTTTGAAAACAGAATTGTATTTTGAAATTTAATTTTAGTTATTAATTTATAAGTGTTTGAGAGCATTTTTTCTTGTATAAAAGCATGTTTTGAATTTGTTGTGCTAATTTGATATTTTGCTCATTTACAGTGATATCTGTAGTTAGTTAACTAAGTATATGATTTGTTTAATTATTAAGTTGTATTTATTACTTGCTTTTAAAAGGGTATTGATATTATCCATTGATAGGTTTTGTAATTGGTAAAAATCCCATACCGTATGATTCTTTATTAATGGATAATTAAGTTTAACATGGAGTTGGCTAGTTTTATATCAGGGTTGTTGTGTATTGGTTGTAGAAGAATGATAGTGTCTTTTAATTTTAGTGATGTTAACAATTTCTTGAATATTTCACTTTTATTTATTAAAACTGGATGAATTTTTAATGTTTTGAGAGTTTCTTTGTTTAGAAAGGGAATAGTTCTAGGGTTAACTTTAGATGATATTATATTTTGGAGAAATAATTCAATCCATAGTGGGTTCCAGTCATAATTTGGTATTTGGATAATAAGACTGGCACTAATGATTTGGTACAGTTGGAAGTCCGGGAGTCCAAGACCTCCTCTTTCTTTGGGAAGCATTAGTTTATGGTAGCTGATTCTAGTGCTTTTTGGATACCAAATTAATTTTGCTAGTCAAACTTTTATCTTATTAAAAAGGTAATTAGAATTTTAATGAATGTGACATTCAGTTGATACAAAATTTTAGGGAGTATGTTCATTTTGACAATTGAAAATAGGGTAGAGAGTTTAAGTTTTTCCTATCTGTTAATATTGTAAACTATATTAGACCAAGCTTTATAGATGTTAATCATATCTGATTGTGTATGACCGAAGAATATGCCCAAGTATTTCAGAGTATATTCCACTTTCATTTTAGTCTCCGGAAAATAAAATTCCTTGTGACCTAGGGGGTTTAATGGATAAATAATTGACTTGTTAGGATTAATTGCGTAATTTGATACGTTTGGAGAATTTGTCTATGGATTCTAAGATTTTACCAAGATCAGTATTAGGGAACTCAAAATAAATATTAAGGTCATCTGCAAAGGCTGTGTATTTTATTTGGGTTTTTGATACTGAAATAAAATGATGATAAGTTGTTTGACTGATTAATAATAATAATAGTGCTTCGATATAGAAATTGAACAAGTTTGGGGAGAGTGGGCAGCCCTGTCTGCTGTCATTTGCAATTTTTATCAGGTTAGATGTTTTCTTGTTAATATAAAGTGTTGTAGTTGCTGTGTTATAAAGCGTTTTGATATTTTATGTATTCTTATGGGAATCCGAATTGAAGAAGTAAAAAGAAGAGAACGTTTTGGTATATTGATTTAGATTACTGAGTATGTGGCAAGTTGAAAAACAAAGTTTATTAAGAAAGTATCTGTATTTTTAATAGGAACCTTTAGATCACTGACATTTACCGAGTTACTACTAGATCAAGCAAAGAGGACATTTGTTTAATGTCTGATCTGAAGAATGGCACCTCAGGAATATATTCTGTCTCCAATCCTGCACCAGCACATTAGCCATGTAACATTAGTCCTGGCAGCTGGTGTTGGGCTAGAACTCATAATCTTGTGATCTTCCTCACATCAAAGGCATGTGTGCTACCACTTGAACCACTAACACTGATGTTTATAGGAATTGTAATGAATTTTCCATAAGTTCATATGTACTTACTAGGCTATTAAGCCATGATTAGAAGCCTAGCCCTGCATTCCCATTAAGTTTTAGCCCTTGTAATTTAAATGAAAATACAAATAAGCCAGAGCTGGGCAGAGCATTTATACACTGCCCCTACCTATAAGGGACAAGAGTGATAAACAAAAAGTGAATTTGTGGTTTCCTACCCATTCATCCAAATTACATTTGAAAATAGTAAAGTAAGTACTTTATGTGGAGAGGAAGACAATTCCAAAGCAGTGGTATTGTCTGTGACACACATCTGTTTCTCCAGCATGTCATGCTGTACTTATTTTGCAGAAGAGATTAAAGATTTCTTGAGCAGGTGGTTATTCCACCATTGGACTTGCAGATGTGCAGTAGATCAGAGAGGATAGGATCAGTTGAGGCTATGTCCATGAGACAGAGATTGCTTCTTAGTAGCCTGTATGGTACTGAGAAAATAAACAAGGTTTGAGATGGTGAGTGTAGTTTTTATGATTTAAGCCCTTGATTTTTTTGTGAGAAAGCACTGTGGTCATTCAAGCCGTGTTAAGTATTTAGACAGGTACATTCTGAAGGGAACATTATATTCAATGATTGACCTAATAAGTACCGAATACAATGAAACAATCATATCCATTGGCCTAGAGGCTATAACCTTACTTATAAGCTGCACAATGAAAAAGGACTTTCTTACAATCATGGTTACATGGTGAGCAAAGCATAGTTTCTTGTCCACATACGTTCCTAGGTCCCTAACTACTGAACTAATTTTTCAGCGGCTTGTTGCCAATGTGATAGCTACAGGGGATGTCATGTTTGCCAAGGAGCACTATTATACAATTTTTGGCATTTAGTTTTAATGCATGGTTATTATCTAGGCTATTTTATTGGAAAAGGCCCTCTTTGTGTCCTCTGGAGAGTTTATGATTTCACCAATTTATAGTCATCTGCAAACTTGGGCAGCCTGAAATACTTTACATTAGCTTTGAATTTTGAGAAGTAAATGCCAAAGAGGAGTGGACGCTGACTGAAGCGTGCGGTTACATCACTAGTGGCAGGTCTTTTGGAGGAGGTACAGTTTCCAGGGTTCTGTTTGTAAGATAGTTTGCTATCCAGTGAATTACACGGGTATTAACATTTAGCTTGGAAAGTTTATCAATAATACCTGACTCCCTTGCAAGGTCTGCATATGCAGTGTGTTTTGATTTCAGTAACCTTGCAAAGAAATCATCCATGTTAAGCAGTTAGGATTTACAAAACTGAACTGGCTTGGGTCACGAATTTGTTGGTTACCTGTCCTTTTTTATTAATTCCATAATGATCCTCTCCATAACCTTACAGATGAGGCTGGTTAGACTTATGAGTCTATACCCAGGTCAGCTGATAGTCTACCTTTGTTCAGGGGGATGACTGCTGCTGTCCCCCATTCATCCAGCACAAAACCTGTTTGGATGCTGATATTGAATAGCCTCTGTGGGGGGGTTGACAGGTCCTGTTTCAAGCTGGTCAGTAGGCAGCCTGGAATGTTATCTGACCCCAAAGAAGCAGTGTCCTTAGCCTTGGACAGTGCTTTGAGGATATGTTTTTAGGAGACTCAAAGTGTGTGGAGGGTGTAAATCGGTATGTGATCTTGGAATGTGAGAGGGAGAGAGGGAGGGTGAAGTTAGAGCTAAATGTATTCACTAGTAGATCGACTATGTCCTCTGGATCTGACTATGAGATATTATTTACTCTGTGCAGTGTTGGACATCATTTCTGAGGTTTCTAACATAGTTAAAGAAGGCTTTATAGTTATCTTTTTCCTGTGTGGATATTTTTAGCTCTTGGCAGATATGAACAAGGACAAGAGCTCTTTGTTAAGTTTAGCAAAAGCAGTTATGACATCTTGATAGTTCTTTCTATTATTGCATACAATGAGTTTTTGCTTTTATTGTAGAGCATGTGTATATTTGAGTTTAATCATAGGGGTGTATTATTACATTTGGCATTGTATTTGCTTCAGAGGAGGGCAGGTGCTTCTGTGCAGCTATTTCCATGTGCATAGAATTTGGGGGTAAAGGATTCTGCATATGCAGTGGATCATCAGGCTGAAGGAGGAAGTTGAATTTAGTAAGGTCATCACTGAGTTTACGTAGATTAGCCTTCACATACTCTCTGAATACTAAAGTATTTGAAGATGTTTCTGGCTTCAGTTCTATGGTGAATGTGACTGCTTTATGGTCCAATTTGATGAGAGTGGAAGTTACAACTGGTGAGAATAGAGCTATCCCATAGTGGTGAGGACCAAGTCCAGAATTTTGTCTCCCCTAGTTGGGGTGTGTACTAACTGTTGCAGAGAGTTTGTATTTATGAAGTCCAGAAATCTCTGGGCATATGTGTTAGGTGATGCGTGTGTCTCCCAGTAGATGGAGGGGTAGTTGAAGTCCTTTAGGAGAATGGTGCTTTGTTTAATGCATAGGGACTTCATACCGATTAGGTGAGAGGTATGGGCCATTGGGACCTAGACAGTATCCTATTGTTAGCTATGATAAAGGGGTTTTGTTAATGGTAAGTTACATGTGGAGGATTTTTAGATCATTATTTTGTTTAAAGAGTCTGAAGGATATTTTGTTTTACAAATATAGAGACACTAACACCTTTACTGCCTTTGTCTAGTGTAGTGGGCCTGAATGCATGCTAAGTGTTGAAACCCTGCACTGTTAGGATGACCTCAAAGGTCATGGACCAGGTCTCCATGCTGATTCATATATCAGTGTATCCCATGGAAGCAGAGCCTATAGGGAATGAAGTTTTTTGTTGTGACTCCTAGCATTTAGAAACAGTACATTTATGTTATTCGCTTTGTTAAGCTGGAGCTTTTGAAGATCAGCATGGCCTAACAAAGGCACTGTGTGGGTGGAAAAGATTTTTAGCCAATATACAAAAGCCTTATGGATTTGGGTGCTGGCAAAGTAGTAGAGTCTGTCTGCTGTCTCCTCCCCAGTCTAATATTTATTGGATCCCCCTTGAATGACAAAAGAAGTTAAGCCAATTGTTGAAGTCAATAATCTTTTGTTCATATTGAGACATCATTCTCAGTGATGGTAAAATGCAAATCAAGGCTAGGTTCATACTTCCTTTGCTCACATATTCTGAGAGTTCCATCATGTCTCTCTTCATGTAGTCTATGTGAGTGTGTGTGTGTGTGTGTGTGTGTGTGTGTGTGTGTGTGTGTGTGTGTGTCACAACTCTCAGGTCATTTACTCCCACATGTAGTATGGCTGTGCCATGTATACCTGTTATGCAGGGATTTGAGTGCAAATTCTGACATCTGATAGGCAACTAACCATGACCCTCTGCTTAGCCTGGTGAAGGGCATGTCAGCGTGTCTCGTTATGGAATCACCTATGACCAGTATGTTAGATTGTGTGGCGGTTTACCTTATGGACTTTTGAATTTATTTTATTATTTTTATTTTACATTTGTTAACCAGGAAAATCCACTATAGAATCTGTGGTGGTTCAACAGTAGCATTGTTATCTCACAGCAAGAGGCTCTTCTGTTCGATTCTCGGCTGGAGTGCCTTCTGTGTGGAGCCTGCATGCCCTCCCCGCGGTCGAGTGGCCTCTGAAAGACATGCATGAATGGGTGTGCCTTCGCTGAAAGTTGGGCGTCGGGCTGGCAACTCGGCACCATAAAAATCTACTGACAATCATTAGCGGACCGGAGTTCCACTGTGGCGACCCCTAACCGGGAAAAGCCGAAAAGAAAACAAAAACCAGGAAAATCCACTGGACACAAGTCTTTTTTCAGTGGAGGCCCGGAGAGAAAAGCTCTACAAATTACACAACAACAATGATCACAAGTAGTCCAAAATATACAATTTGATTATGACAAATGCAGAAATTATACACCAGTTTCAAGATATACAAGTATGTAAAATATACACCTGTAGATGCGTCAGCAGTAAAAATATAATCAAAGAATATAGTGAATACTTAAAACATCCTAGGTCATAGAAACAGATATAACATTGTATGGGTTGTAATCATTCAAATAAAGGGAATAGTGTATTTGAGGGGCGAACTAGCCTGGACGAGTACAGGAACAGAACAGTTTTTACTGATTTTTTAAACTGTTCTAAGGAAGATATACATGATATATGGGTTGGCAGAGAGTTCCATATTTTAGAAATAAAGTTAGAGAAAAGTGACTCCCCAGCTGTATTATTGGCTTTAGTTACTTCAAGAAGGAATTTATTACTGGAGCGGAGAGTTCTTTTGCTAGAGTACGGATGAAGTAGATTTTGCAGTGCAGGAGTTTTTTCTGGCTGATTCAGAATTTTATAGGCTAAAGTAAGTTGATTGTAACATAAGAGTTGGAGAAGTTCAAACCAGTTGAATTGTTTTAAGGCTGTGCAGTGGTGTACCTATACGTAGAATCAGAGGCAAACCTAGCTATTTTGTTGTAGCAGGAATCGAGTTTAGCTAAGTCGGTCTTTCTGAGGTTAGTAAGAATAGGGGTAGCATAAAGAAGTGTACAGATCAGATGAGTGTGTGAAATGGTGGACTTTGTGTATTTTGTAAGATACTGCCTATTTCTATATAGGATATCCAGTTTTTTGTGAACTTTCTTAATGGTCTGGAAGATGTGAATATCAAATCTCATTTTATTGTCAATCTCAACCCCACGAAGTTTGGTATGAGTTATGGGAGAAATAATAGTTTTATTGCTGGACATAATGTTGAATATGGGATCTGAAGTGGTGGATCTAGTAGTTTTGAAGAGTAGAAGTGTAGTTTTATTAGGATTCAGAATAAATTGGAATTTGGATAACCATGTTTCAACAGAGGTAAAGGAATCTTGTGTTAGTGTGTGGAGTTCATGTAATGAGGAACTGCGCATATTAGTGGAGAATCATCTGCATATTGGATGACAGATGCATGTGGAGTAGAAGTGTGGAGGTTGTTAGTACAGAGATAGAGAAAAGTAGTGGGTGTAATATGGAGCCTTGGGGTACCCCAAGAGTGACTAGAAGAAGAGGTAAGAGTTATTGCTGCCACAGAACTGCTTGCTGGCGGTTGGCTAAATAGCTTTGGAACCAGGCAATGGAAAATTGATTAAGACATAAATCAGAAAGAGTTTTGATAAGTATACTATGTCTGACCATGTCAAAGGCATTAGACAGGTCGAGAAAGATCGCAGATACAAATTTTCTGTTGTTTCTTTGGTGGTTTACTGTATTGGTGAAGGACATTAGAGCGGTGGTAGTGCTATGAAAGGGACAAAAACCGTGTTGAGTGTTTGACAGGAGTTTTTGGGTATGTAAGTAGTCCATATTTGAGTATGTATGCGTCTCTCCAGGATTTTGTATAGAGGGATTAGAATAGCTATTGGTCAGTAGTTGGTCAGCTCTGCAGAATTACCTCCTTTATGAAGAGGGATAATATGGGATATTTTCCAGATTTAAGGGAGTAGGGCTTCAGACAAGCATCTGTTAATAAGAATGGCTACTGGGTAGGTGATTGCATCAACAGCTATTTGTAGAAATTCAGCTTGAAATCTGTCTGCTGTCTTGACTACTAGGCTGCTGTCAAGACACTAAGAGCCATAGATGCAAGTTTCATAGTGGGTGCTACTTGACTTGAGTGTTTGTGAGGATGCTGAGAATACTTGTTTCTTGGGTTACATTTAGGAGGCCTTTGTGGTTTAGGCACATTATTTTTAAGAATCTCTGCATATGCAGTTCATTGTGTTCGGTCAGTACTGTATGTGATTAGTATTGTGTGGTATTGTGTGTTACTTGACAGCCTGTTTGCTTTTTGTATTGACTTTATGCCAGAGCTTTGCCTCCAATAACATTATATAACTACATCTCTCATATATTGTGTTGGTTTGCTTAAGTTGTAGGTGGTTGTCAGTAAACATGAGACAATTTCTTCATTGTCTCAGGATGTTCATTTCAACCTGTTTGGCTACCAAGACAGTTGAAAGGCACAAATCCATAGTTCCAGATGCTTACTAATGTGGGCTGAAGGGGGAGGAGTACCTATGAAGTTTGAAGTTGATTACTAGCAGTGCTGTCTGGTAGTGGAAATAGTGCTGGTCTCAGGAGAGCTGCACACAGTTAAGAATAAATGATTCTTTGCTCTTTTTCTCACCAGAAGCAAAAAGTAGCACTAATCCCAAGATGTTTCCTGAGAAGTGGTCTTAATCCAGATGGTGATTGGTTAAGTACACATGCTGTAGTATTCTCTTGGTAGATACCCTGGATGGAACCTACAGCAGCTGTGCACAATAGAAAGCCAAAATGCACAAAGACCCTGAACAAGTGCTCTCCAAAATTGCAACCAGACCACTCTGTGAAGTCACATACACACACCTCTATCAGATACCAGCAGAAAATCAGTGCCCCAATTTGCTAGGAGAAAAATGGTAGCACTAATCCCAAGCCAGGTTCTAAGAAGCATTGATAATCACTAAGGTGGCCGAGATAAAATGTCCCTGTGCTCCTTTGGTTATCAGTAGCAAAGCAGAAGCGCTGATGCAAATCTAGTTCCCGAGAGACAGTTTCTTCACTCTGCAGTGATAAAGATTGTAAAAGTAAGATGGGAAATAGGATTAATACTCATTATACTTAAATTAGACATGCATATCTTAAAAATTGCTAGTGTCAGTGGCCTCACAGGTATAGACAAAAAGGTAAGTGCACTGAATTATATTAAGAAATGCAGGTGCAAATAGCAGTGTTAAAGGAGACCCATTTGAAAAGAAGTGAGCATGTGAATTTGATAAAGAGCGATTAGATATTCAACAGAGTGTCAGGGTCAAAGGAAAAGGCGAGTACTTATACTAATTGCTAGAGAAGCTCCAATAGTGAAAGAAGAGATAAAAACAGTAATAAAGGTAGAGTTGTGGTTATAAGGGGTACTGGGAAGGGAAGAGGATTACACTGGCATATAGTCATATTCCACCTAAAACTGCTATTATGAAGCTTACGAATTTTTTGGGGGGCATAATCAGCTTTCAGCAGGGAATATTACTTATAGGTGGGGACTGGAAATTGATTTGCAACAGTGACGGTGCATCTTGGGGGGCCAAGAAGAGAAAATATAATAAAAGAAGGTAGATTTCTAAAGAAATTTATGAAAGTATTTGGTAGTGAAGTTATAAATTCAGTAGTAGGAACTCCGAGAGAATTTGCATATTATTTCTCAAGGTACAGTAACTGGGCTAGAGTAGACAGAACTTATATTTCACAGGAACCTGTGCATTTAATTGAAAGCTTCAGCACATATCTAATAAGTTTTTTAGATCATGCACTAATAACAACTAAGATAAAAATGCAAGGTAATGAGGTAAAAATGAAATACTTGTGCTTCCCCATCTACCTGTTAAAAAGAGAGGAATTTAAGGAATGGGTAGTGGAAATTGTTCAAGCATTTTTAGGGAAGACAGAAATTTCTTCAGAAGGAATAGCTAGTGATTGGGATAAAATGAAATTGGAGCTTAAAAATAGGCTAGAAATAAAAGAGAGAGACATGGTTAAGAAGTAAGGGGTTACAAATGTTAAAGTGTTGTAGAATAAGGAGAATCTCACAGAACAAGAAAAGGCACAACTGCAAAGCGCTAAAGAGAAAATAAGGAAGTATCTGGATAATATGCATGAGTTTAAAAGATTACTGCTAAGAAATTGTTTTTTGATCAAAACTCCAGAGCTGAAAAACATTTAGAACGGCAATTTAGGCAACAGAAATTAGAAAGAGTTTTTGCCAAACAACCAGAAAAATAACCAAAGATCTTGTAGACATATTAGAGATTTTTTTGAAATTTTATGAAAATGTGTATAAAGCAGAGAAATGTAGAAATCAAGAAAAAACACTAATGTAAATAATTATGGAAAATTTAAGTTTGCCGTGGTTAATGATAGATGAGAATTAACAATGAACAGTTAAACTGAGATGAGCTAAAAACAGTGATGTACAATCAATCTACTGGAAAGTCTCCAGGAAGAGAAGGTATTCCTGTGGAAGCTTGAAAGCTCAGAGGAAAGAAAGTGATAAAGATCTGGAAGAGTTTATTTAACAGTATTTTAAAAGGAGAAGCATGAGAAACCTGTAAGAAAGCTGTGGTGGCTGTAATACCTAAAGATAGTAAAAACCCATCAGACCCAGCTTCATACAGGCCCATTTCATTTTTAAATAATGATTATGAAGTGACTATGTCTATAATAGCTAAAAGAAAGGCAAAGGTATTGCCAAAAATTGATAGATATTTATCAATATGGTTTTGTGAGGAGAGGCAAGCATTTGACAACATTAATAAAACAATGATGATCCAGAGGAGAAGCAGAGTGTAAGAAAATACTGCTGTTTTTGGTGGGTCTTGACACAAAGAAAGCATTTGACAGACTAAGCTGGGAATTTATAAGTAGGGCAGTGGAAGCATTTGCATTCCCTGATACAATAATAAAGTAATTATGTGAGGGATTGGAGACAAAAATTAAAGTGGAAGGGCCACTTTCTGACAAGTTTTGTCTGAACAGAGGAATCAGGCAGGGGTGTCCTCTTTCTCCTTTCTAATTTGTTTTATATTCAGAGATATTGGAAAAGAAAATAAGTGACTCAGGAATTCAAAGTTATAATTGGGAGAGCATATTGAGAAAAGTTTGAGTCTTTTTGTCATATAAAATTAACTGATGATAAAACTATGGCTATAGCCGTAAATTACTACTCACACATGAATTGATCCAGCAATGCACGTTTATTGGGACATGATAAAATGAAGTACTTAGGAGTATGGATGTAAAGGGCTTTATTATGGCAGATAAGGATGTCTGGGAAGAGCCTAAACAAAAGATAATAGAAAAACTGGAAGCTGTTGTTTATGGATATGGATAGTAAGATTGAAGCAGAGAAAATGTTTTAGTCCTTTGAGTTTTATACACAAGTCTGGCATATTTTTTATCTACCAGAAGGAAAGCTGTGGACAACAATAAAGAGTTGAAGGAATTTATCCAGGAGTGAAAGAGGGCAAGGGTCAAGTGGGACAAGTCGAGCCTTACAACAGAACAAGGCAGTTTAGGATTACCTGATTTGAAGGGATAATTTAGAGCTAAACAGTTAAGGCTCATATACAGAATATAAGCAGAAAGCTATAATTCAAAGTGGAAAGGGATGATAATGACATGAGGGAAATTCAAGAAATAAGGAAAGAGTGGGATTTTGCATATAGATCCTTAAGAACAGTAACAGCAGGCATACAGAATGTTATATTCATAAAGTATCAGAATGTATTTTGAGAGCTAGGCCAACATGAGAATGGCGAAAGAAGGTTTCCCAATTGGGATGACTGCAATTAGGGGTACAGAGAATAGGCAAGAGTGGGCCGGAGTTTACTGATGAAAACTGGCAAAGGAATCATGCTATTGGTAGCAAATACCTAGAGAGGGAAAGGTAATAGAACAGGAAGAAGCCAAGATGATATTTGGACTGCAGGCTAGAGACATGCCTTTCCTATCAGGGATTGATATCAACGTACAAGTAAAATGAAAGGGACAGGAAAATCCATGTGAAGGACATGATCTGACAGAGGTTTTAGTTGAATCTAGAACAAAAGCTGCTGTTAAAAAAAGGACAGTTAGTGGGGCATATAAAATACTGTATGATCACTACAGAAATTAGTCAGAGGAGGTTAGAAACAATTGGGAAGATAGATTGAATGAACAATTCACAAGGAAACAATGGATTGGCACATGCACAGCTGGCCTTAGGCATAGGCCAACTAGGAAGTTGCCTAGGGTGCCACTCTAGCAGGGGTGCTATTCCTGTACTTATTTGCTTATTTTTATTTATTTATTTATTTTTTGTTTGTAATAAAGAAATTGTTTTTTTAAATATGTTGAATGAATACAGGAAAAACTGAAGAGTAAGACAAACTGTGAGAAAAAGGAAGAAAAAAGTAATCTGGATGGTGTAGGTAGACCAGGATGGGGGCATCTGGTGGTGGTGGAGGGAAACACTGTGGAGCCCTTTTGGCTAGGCCAGCCCTGGACACATGAATGGCTCCAAAGTATGCAACAAAGTCTAGAAGATTTAAGATTTTTGCTTGGAAGTTTTTGCTTAGATACTTTTATATCCCAAGCAGGCATCAAAGAATGTTTACTCAAGTAAATTGTAAATAATTAAAGGTGTGAAAGAGGTAACTGGAAACATATATTTTTGGAATGTAATGAGTTGGCAGACGTCAAAAATTTCCTACAGAGTACTTTGTCAGAAATGTTGGGTGAGCCAATGGGTATAACTAAGGAAATTATTTTCTGACCTGGGATACAGGATATGAATTGTCCAGACATAGTAAGGTTTTGCTAAGTTTAATTCTGATGGGTGCCAAAAAAACAGCTACTAGAAAACGAAAATCAGGATCTAAAGCAACTGTATTTGAAATACTGAATATTGTTAGAAAAAAAAAGAACTGGAGGTGGGATCTTTAGAAAACAGTAGGCACAGGTTACATAGAAAAAAATGCAAACTGTGGGAAAAGTACATGCAGAATAAAGTTTTGGAAAAGTAGAGAGAGAGTCAATGGAAGCCAGGAACTGAGCAATTTATGTGCTGCTGGAATGCTGGTGGTTATACAAAAATGTGATGTATAATGCTTGTAACTAGGAGCATGTTGATATGGTTTGTTTTCTTTCATATAAATGTATGTTTATCTGTGTCATAAGTGATAAGTCAGTAGGGTGTATATTACGTTAACGAATCTTTAAAAGTTCGAACATCATATGGTCGAACCCATATGATCAAACTTTTAAAAGTTCGAAAACATAAATAAACAGAAAAAACCTACCTGACCGCTTTAAGCAGGGGGCAAGCCCCCTGCACCCCCCGCTCTTTAATTATAGCAACTCCGGGATTGCACTACATTGTAGAAAAAGGAAATCTTCCCATTCTGCACTGCAAGGAGATCTCTGTTGAAATGTTCGAACTTTTAAAAGTTCAGTCATATGGTGTCAACCATATGATGTTCGAACTTTTAAAAGTTTGATAACGTAATATACATCCAAGTCAGTAAAGGTGTAAAAAATGGGGTTGTGTCAGTATGCACTTGGGTCCCAAAAATGTGACTGGTTACTTATTTCAGAAATGTGGGATAACATGTGACACTTCATGATGTAGGATGCCATTCATGTTATGTTGAGAATAAGGGCTTAAAATGTTCACAAACGTCCCCTGCCTTTTTTGGAATGTGTCATAGCAAATTATGCAAAATATTAAAAATAAAAATGACATGCTTTTCCCCATCATGTGCTTAGATCCCAAGAATGTATCTCCTGCTTGGATGAAAGATGGTTTGGCAGAGGTATTTGTAGGTCTTCAGGGACTGAGAAATAAGTTTAGTAAATACTTATAAATATGTTTTCTTTGCTTGAGAATAAAAGTAAAGATTTAGAACCAACTGCTTTTCTTTCAGCAGCATGTTTCCTTTCACAGTGTGGGATCTGGGTGTGGGTGGTGGTGGCCGGGTGGACTAACCATTCCAATCATTGTAACTCCTGAGATTGCTAACACTATGGGACTGGCCACCATCAGGGTTATTGTAAATGGTCAGTCCTGGGGTTGCAGATCTTCTGGGCAATCCTGGGGTTGCAGATCTACTGCTATGGTAGACAAGTGACACAAAATATTTACTGCCTTTTGTCTGGTTGACTTCCTGAATGGTTTCTACTAACTGTACTATGTTTTTGGATTTGATTACATTATCTTTGATATGTATACTTTGTCAGCTTATGTACTGCAAACTGGTATATTTTAGATTATAATGCAGTTTCCGAAAGTATCCCTTCATCTTAAATTGCAGCTTTGTTTTTTTGTAATGTAATTACATCCATTATTTAGTGGACTGTAAAATGAATATAGAATATTTGCTAGCATGCTATTTATATCTTAATAAATCTGTTTTATTCTAGTGCTAGTGGAAATAAAATCACCATGAATGGTATTTTTGCCTTAGCGCATCAGTTAACCATACTGAAAAACATCATAAAAGTAGAAATCAAGTAAGTATTAGATGTTTTTCTTAATGTTTTATGCTTGCAGTTTTCTTGTATTATAGTTATGAATCATGATTTATAAATTGCTTTTATATTTCACTGCTTTGGCAAATTAATATGTACTGCAGAAAGAAACAGTAGTGTGACATTCATTTCCATATTAATGCAAATGTCGCCAAGCAAGCCTCACTTCTTTTCAGTGTGTTTCCTTCAGACATATCTGTGTGAACAGAAAGCATGGTCATTCATTCTGCAAATAATGCAAAGGCAGGCACAGCAGTGTTGAATGGGCAGGAAAGTAGCAATTGAGGTTCTTTGCAGATAAATGCGAAGTACTGTAATTGTAACAGTCCTGGTCTTACTATTAACTTGTGATGTTGAACTGATGACTGCAAAACAGGAAAAACATCTGTAGGTCTCTTTTCATATTTATACTAGACTATGAGGAGCAGATTATAGCAAAGAGAACACTTAAGATCTACCCTTAAGGGTTTGGAATGCGGAGGTAAGGAGGTAATGTATCTGTTGTACTGCACCATAGTGAGGCCACATTCTGGGTACTTTGTGTGCAGTAATGAAGGTCATGTATGGAGCAGAACATCAGGATGTAGGAAGCAGTCCAAAGTAAAGCCACGAGAAGAATAGATAGGGCAAAGGGGAAAGGGGAAAACCAAAAATTAGAAGAGCTGGAACTGTATCTTGCTAGAAAAATGTGTGAAGGTCAGTTCACAATCTAGATGAAGGACAGTACAAAAAGGAGGCACTCCTGGATCTGTAACAATGCTTCCTGGTCATGGACCATGGAACGGACATGCAGAGTGGGTGGAAGAAAGGGAATCTATGGAGTAATTCAAGATTGCCATGAGGCAGTTGGTGAAATAGTGAGGCCAAAAAAGGAGTTCCCGTTGGTATGTTGGAGCCTGTAATTGCAATCCACTGAACAGGAGAAATTATAGTGTGAATGGAGGAAGGTGAAGTTGTACTAAGGCTGAAATTGTGATATCTTGTAGAATTCACAGTACTCTATATAAACAGTAGTCACTAAGTTAGTGTATATAGGTATTGGGAGGTGTGGAGATGCAGAGAAAAGATTAGGTTTACATCTCTGTTTCATGTTTAATTTATGATTTATTTTTAAAAGTTTAGGGACTTGCATTAACAACAGGGAGACATGAGGTACGGAATAAAGGAAAATAGAATATAAACTTCAAGTAAATGGAAGAAGAGAGAGGCTGATTTTTTTTTTCTCCTAGCAAACAAATATAACACAAGCATGCAAAATAACATGAACGGAAGGCTTTCTACATGGCCCACCTCATAAATAAGGGTATTTCATCCAGGAACAAGGAGGTCATAACATCTCTGTACTCCTCCCTTATCAGACCCATTATCAAGTACAATGCCCCCTTCGGCATGTACCTTGCCAAGCACATGCAGCAGCTGGAGAGACCGCAGAGGTTCTTGTCCAGGAAAATCCATGGTCTCAAACACCAATACTATACAGATAGGCTAAAAGCCCTGTCCCTCTACTCAGTCTCATACAGACTGCTCAGAGGTGACCTGACATACAAGGCCGTCTCAGACTCAACCGTGATAGAGTTGCTGCATATCTGTAAGTCAACCTGCATGCAAAGTCTCAACCTGGTCTGTGACATTAATAGAACTTGTTGGCGGGATAGATTTGTGTCGCAACAACTCTCCCACCTATGGAATAGATTCCCTCTCCTTGTCAGGCGGAGTACTTCACTAGCACTCTTTAAGAGGAACCTGGATGACTGGGTGGGAAACAGAAAATATACCCCTGGTATCCCACCTGTGTCCCCACTGGACAGGGGAAGCAGGTGCTTACTTTGTGGGAAAATGGGTGAAATTCTTGGCTAGGCTTATAAGGGCCTGCAGGCCAATAGCCTAGTATTATCCTATGAACCTATGAAAGTTCAATCATCATGACTGTAACACTCAATGGTATAAGCATAAATGGTGCTTTTACACAGCAAAATAACTTAACTGCCCCATAAACAAGCAGAGTTCTTTATTTTGGGCTTCACTAAAGTTCCAGACAGAGAAACATCTACTTGATTAGTGTTCATTAAAACATTGTGTGCAATGAAAACTCCCCTTTATTTGCTTGTAATATTTTCCTGACATGCTTGTGCTTAATTTCTGCCCACCATTTCTTGATTTTGTAGTTATTTAATGTCTATGTTACTAACATTTTTCACATCTTCAAAACTGGTCTTTATAATCACTCTTGCTGTTTAATTTGCATCATGAGTTGGTCACATTGATGACACAAAGTTGGTGGTTGATATAGTTCTGGAAATTATGGTGTATACATGTACATGATGTTTTTCTTGCTGTTCAACATTACAGGTGAGGAATTTTTTTGTTTGAAAATTGCATCACCAGATCTACTTTGGAATCTTTCTAAAACAGAAGAAGTAAATGGTCAGATGTGACCACCAGAATAACAAATAAGAATTTACTTATGTATTTATTTTTGTTTAAATTACTGAACCTATTATTCTGTTAACTTTAAGTGAATTGGAGAATTATTTAAAAAAATGCAGCTGTTTCCAGTTATTTGTTCTGTCCTCTCCATTATTTCTGGCTTTGTTCCCAATTCATGAGCAGAGAACTAGGGTACTGTATGTAACATACAGGTGCTTGTGTTTTGTTCCAACCAGAAGAGCTTCCACTGTTTATAGTGCCAGTGCATTGAAATTATTTACAAAAAAATAACCTATCATTTTTAAAAATTCTGTTCCCCAGCATTATTATGTAAACCTAGTCAATTCATGCCAAGACATTTGGATATTGTCTAACCTTACAAGACTGTTTGTGAGACTGAATTTAGTGATATGTTATCCAAACCAGTAATGAGAAAGTATTTTAATCTTTCATTAGTTGAGAGAGCAACTTTGTTTTCTTTAAGAAATAATTCTAATTTATTTGTTAAATGAATGGGATCTTTACAAGTGTGTTGCCTATGATGAGATTTGTGCAACTTTATATAATTAATAGATTTATGTATTAAAAAAATGGAAGATGGGAGGATTACCCAAGTAATGGCCGAATATTTATTAGTAAGTAGTCTGAGAATTCCGATCATATTTGGTATTCTGAAAATTCACAAATCTACTATTGATCCTCCTTTTAGACCAATTGTTTTTGCAGGAGGGTTAGAAACAGAAACCATTTGAAATTTTTATTTAACAACATTTTAATAGGTTTGCTAAAGACATAACAGCATTCATTTTGGACTCTGCTGAATTTGTTTTTAAGTTAAAGAATGTGGACATTGGGAAGACTGAATTTTTTTTTTTGTTACAGCAGACATTGAAAGTTTATATACGAAGAGGGTTTTCTTTGCTTCAGCAGGACTGATGGATCTAATCCCCTTGGATTTCCAGTCCACTTCCCATATGTCTCTGTCTTAGAGCCTGTTCATTCGATGCCACAAGGACAGCCAGCCCGAGACCTCTAGACTACCCAGCAGTGTGTTACACTTTCTTCTGACACCTCCCCCCTAACACCCCATGGAAGAGGTCCCTAGGAAGAAGAAGTGTAAGAGGAGGCACTTAGAATCTCTGCAAGAGTCAGTCATTTAGAATATGGAGTTTGATGAAAGTGAAGGGTCCCCACGATCACCTCCAGAAGGTGTCTCATTCAGTGGCATCCTCGAAATCCTGGAGTAGAGTGGTGGTTGGACTTCCAGCAACCTTTCATCTTCTCCAACCACTTTCTTGTAATGATGCACATGCTGGGGAAACACAACATATTAACAGACAAGCATGGTAGGGCCATTCTGATTCCTCGAAGTGGTCTCTCAGTCAATCAGTGACAAAGATGACCTTCCATAAATTAGGTCAACTGTGCTGTGGTTTATTCGTCACTTTCCTCAACAGTGATGCAGAAGACACTTTTTCCCTAGTTTCCCCTCAGGAACAGTCACTGAGAGATGCTATAGTCCTTGTTATTCCATCTTTCTTCCTTATGCTTACCCTGTCCTACCCCTAATGTACAAGACTCATCAGAAAGCCAGATGGTTGAAAAGCAAAGTAATCCTCATTGCCCCCTTCTGGCTTCGGCAGATACGGTTCCCTTTTTCTGTGGTCTCACCTAGTTCATCCTCCTTGGACACTGGATCCCATGTAGGATCTTTTTTCGCAGCCATCAGGGATGACACATCTGGACATAGCAGACCTCAAACGGGCCAATTGGTTTCTCCCTTTACTTTGATGGCTGGATATTCAAGGCTTCCCTCTCCAGTTCATTGAACCCTTTCTTGATCCCACAAACATTCATCCAGAAATATTTATAAGAGCAAATGGAAAAGAATTTCTTTGTGGATGCACTGAACAGACTTAATTCCTTTTTCTTCTCTCATCCTAGCTGGTGGTGCTGCGGTACCGTTGTCGCCTCACAGTTAGACGTTGCCCATTCGATTCTCAGTTAGAGCGTCTTCTGTGTGGCGACATGCGTGAATGGGCGTTCCTTCGTTGAAGGTTGTGCGTTAGGCCTGGCAAGCCAGCACGTTAAAATCTGCTGCCAATCATTAGTGGACCGGAGTTCCGCTGTGGCGACCCCTAACCGGGAAAAAGCCGAAAGGAACAAACAAACATCCTAGCCATTTTTGCATGTTCTTGCCTCTATTTTTAAAACCAGGGCAACCTCCTCTGTTGCAGTTAGCAGCCATCTTTGACTACCACATCAGGGATACGGCCTTCCCCTTAGCTTCAACTAACTTGTACAAGGCCTTTGATACATTTTTACTTAGTTTTCTATTTCGAGATCCCACTCCACCTTGGGATCTGGCTTTATTTCTCTCATCCACTGTTTGAGCCCTCAGCTAAAGTAGACTTTGAGTTTTTATCATCTAAACTGTCCTTTAGTGGCAATTTCTTCAGTTAGATGAGTTTCAGAATTCTTAGTATTCTGTGGTAAACACTGTATCAATTTTTCTGCAAGGACAGGGTTGTCCTACTAATCCTTCCTGTCTACCTAAAAGTGACCTCTGAATCAAACACCAATCAAGACATTAACTTACCAGTTTTCTTCCTAAATGTTTGAATATAAGGAAAATATACCATTTATTTCTTAGTTGTATAGAGACAACCTTGTTTTTACTTTCATAGAACCAAGGAGTTTATAAAAACAGGTCAGTGTATGTTTTCCTTTCTAACACCAGGATGGGAAAACCAGTTTTCAATATTAATCTAGAAAATGCAACTGGATTGTATCTTCCATGTTTTTTTAATTGGGAAAAAACAAATCTTACCAAAGCAACCAAAAGGAAAATTCAGTCAGGTTGATGGTTACGTCAGCTACTTTTTGGGCTAGGGCTACCATTGATGACATTTATGCAGCTGCCACGTAGTCTAATGCTCATACCTTTGTCTCTCATTACAAATTTGACATTATTTGACATCATCCACAACTCTGAGTTGAGATACCAGATGACTAGAGGCTTCTGAGCTTCCAAAAAAAACACAAGTTGCTGTTTTTTTCTTCTTTTTTTTTTTTGCTTATTTATACTATTTGCTTCACTTTTTTATTGCCTGCTGCCTACCTTTTTACTGTATTTACTGCAATTGTCTGTTTTACTATGCCTGTTAAATTGAACTGTATTGCTGTTTTCACTGTTTACAAAGCTGTTTTCATTGTTTAAGTATTTACTGGTATTTTTCACTGCTTTAAAGCTATCTGTTCTGCTTGTTCTTGTTTTCTCGCCAAACAGTGTTTAAGTAACTTTTAAAGCCTTCTTTAGAGTCTCCTTGCTGATTTTCTGCTGTTTTAAATGTTTTTTAGTGTCTCACTGCTATTTTTCTGCTGAATCTTGAATCCGTGTTCTCTCTCACTGAAAACAGTAACACTGAGAAGCTTGTCAACTCACCCACCACTACATATGCACACCACTACTCATACATATAGCATGCATCAAACAGGAAAATCCACATACATGGAGGTTCTCTCATAAAACTTGCCGAAATATCAGAGACCTCTAAAACATAGGACTGCTACAACTAACACAGTCCCCATAGCACCCATTGCACATAGCAACACCAGTGTCTCAACACCAGTGTTTCACCCACCAAGCCAATAAGACGTAATACTCAAAAAACAAATGTTGTCATTGGAGACTCAATAATGAGACACACACGGATGTCCCACTAACCAGGTTGGACAAAGAAAAAGTCATGGTCAGCTGCCTGTCCAGTGTCAGGATTCATCAGATCATGCATGCACTCAGGTCTCTCAGAAACAAGTACCATTATGACTGTGTCATAGTTCTTGTTGGTGTGAACAACCTGAGGTGTACATCACTGGACTTATGAAGAGAGACATGGTTGAGCTTTCTGAATATGTGTCCCAGGCAGGCATGTCCGTAGCCTTGAGCAGCATGCTACCCTCACCTAGAATGATGTGGCGGTATAAACAAAAAATGATTGATTTCAATAATTGGCTTAGTTTTTGGTGTCATTCAAAGGGGATCCAGTTCCTGTCAGCCTGGGAAGCCATGGTCGACAAACCTCGCTGCTTTGCCACACACAGTTTGCACCTGGCACCTCTATGTTTTTGGCTGCTGGTAAAGGCTCTTGCCTCACCCATAGTGCCTTTTTTAGGCAAGGTCTTGAAAACAACATTACCAGCATGAAATTAACCAATCAGAACAAAATAAGGGTCATACTGCTAAACGTTAGGAGCTTAAACCAAAAACTGCACTCCCTGGAAACACTTCTATCAGTAGAAGATTGTGCAGTCACAGAAACCTGGTTCAAGGCCTCAGATAGTATCCTGGCCTTGCAAGGATACAATGCCTTCCACACCTTTAGACCAGAAACTGAGTATGTGAAAACCAAAGGAGGTGGTGTTTCAATCTATATTACAGATAAATTAATCTCCTGTCCAGTTAGAATGGACAACTCCATGGAGTTACTGGAGGTCCAGGTTACAGTGGTAAGACCCTCATTCAAGTCATAGCCAGTTCTAGGTCCCCCTCCATGGGTCATAACGCCGATGAAGCCTACTTGACCAAACTGGAGACAATTCAAATTTTACCGAACACACTGGTTATGGGGGATTTCAGTTATCCCACTATCAACTGGGAAACCTATGCTAGCTCTAACTCGCTAGCGCAAAAGTTCCTTGACTTTGTTAATTCAAATGCCCTGAAACAAATTGTCCATATCCTGACAAGAGGAAGAAGCATTCTAGATCCAGTCTTCACCAACATGTCAAACAGATGCACATGCTGCAACTGACAGACCCACTGTAGAACAGTGTTTGTGTGTTGTATCTTTACTGACCACAAAGCTGTCCCCTTCGAGCTGGCACTAACACCAGAACTCACAAAGGGTGAAATCAGACTAAAAACTTCACCAAGGCAAACTATGCTGTCCTAGGTGAAGGTATAAATGCATTCCAGGCCCCACCCCAAGCTGGAAGTGGTAACTATGTCGAAGCTTACACTAAAGCCCTGTACAATCACTTGCATAACTGTATAAACCTGGCTGTACCAGAAAGACTCAAATCCAGAGTCCCAAATAAAACCAAGCTGCCATGGTAGACATCCAGCATCAACAAACTTTACAATAAATACAAAAAGTTGCTGTTCAGGAAAATAAATGCAAGGCCCCAACAATGGAAAATCACCCTCTTCAGCCTTAACAGGCAAATAAGACAACTTGCCAAATCTTCCAAGGGCTCCTTTGAGAGAAACTTACAAAGTACAGCCAAGGATAACCATAAGGCCTTTTACAGCTATGTACATAGCGTAAAAGGTAGGACCCAAGTATGTGCAGAACTAGTGGCCAACAGTATCGCACACACTGACTTCATAGAGATAGCAAACCTGTTAGTGGATAGGTTTGGTGAACATTTCTCTTCCTTTTCCCTTCCTAACTTATCACAAACTTTCCCCTCAAACACCCCCACACCCTACATATCTAAAGAGCAGGTCCTTAAATCCTTGTCTAAGGCAAAACACACAGCCTCTATGGGACCAGACAATATCCCAGGTTGTCTTCTAAATAGGCTAAAACATGAACAAGTATCACCACTAAATACCCTTTTCAATCATAGCCTAACCACAGGCTTTGTTCCTGTGGAATGGAGAATAGCAACAGACCCTGGGAATTACAGACCCATAAGCCTGGCCATCCTCATCTGTAAGGCCATGGAATGTATCATTATGGACCTCATAAATAAAGACATGGGTGATCTCCAAACCCTGGATCCTACCCAATTTGGCTTCGTCAAGGGCAGATCCTGTCTGTTAAATCTGGTGGATTTCTTTGAAAATGTGACCAAGGCCATTGATGAGGGCACATCTGTACACACAGCATACCTCAACTTGGCAAAGGCTTTTGTCACAATCCCACATTCAGGCATTACCAATAAACTTAGCAAACTGAATGCAAACCCTTTCTTTGTAAGATGGGTTGCAAACTGGTTCACAGACCAGATACACACTATCAAAGTGGGTGAGTCCACATTAACCAGCAGACCTGTTACCAGCTGGGTGCCACAGGGGTCAGTGCTAGACCCCTTACTGTTTGGTATACACTTCTCAGAAGTTCAGATGAAAACTAAGGGGTTATGGCTGACCATGTTTGCAGACGACTGCAAACTAGGTGCAATAATTGCCTCCCCAGATGATGTTAGTATACTCCAGGAGGGTCTCACACAGACCAACGGCTGGTGTATTGGACACAGTCTCAAACTGAATGCAAAGAAATGCATCATCATTCCCTTTGGCCTAAACAATGTCCCTTCACACTATTAAATCAACAACAATACCCTAAGTACCCTTAAAGTGGTAAGGGACCTGGGATCACAAGTTGATCACAACCTTAACTTCAACCAACATGTGTCTACCACAGTAAGGAAATCTTTCTATGGATCACAAGTTGACCACAGCCTTAACTTCAACCACCATGTGTCTACTACAGTAAGGAAACCTTTCTACGTAGCACACTTGATTAGTAAAAGCATCACCTCGAGAGCAAAAGAGGTTATAACCCCTCTTTACTCAGCACTTATCTGACCTACAATTGAGTGTAATGCCCCATTTGGCATGTACCATATTCAGCAGCTGCAGCAACTTGAGAGATCTCAGAGGTTTCTAACAAAGAAGATCAAGGGATTCCAGCATGTGCCTTACACAGACTGACTAAAGTCCCTGTCACTATACTCCGTATCGTATAGACTTCTTAGGGGAGACTTATGGCTGGCCTACAGAGCAATCTAAGACCCAAAGCTAATGAACTTGCTGCATATCCATAAATCAAATGGGATTAGGACCTAAATATGGCCTGTGACTTAAATAGGACATGCTGGAGGGGCAGATTTATCTCCCAGTGACTACTGTGTCTTTAGAACTCACTACCAATTTATGTGAAACAGAGCACCTCTATGACACTGTTCAAGAGGAACCTGGATGAGTGGATAGGGCACTGTAAATTCTTACCAGGGATAGCATCCACAACCCTCCTAGACATGGGCAGTCATCACTAAATGCGTTCTTGGGTATTGACTAGCATTTTTATGGTATTACCTTTGGATGAAAGGGCTAGGCTTAAAATGACCTCCGGGTCAATAACCTAATAATCTCCGATGATCCTGTGATCCTATTTCCAGGAACACAGCATCATTTGGTTCTGTGGTGCTACGGAAAATCCTTCCATGAGGGCCACCCAAGGTATTTGTAATTGGGGATTCTGTCCCACTCATTAAGGAATGAATGAAAATGACAACATAAGATAAAAAGGTGATGTACTTACCATAACGATCCATCCTTATTCATTTTCATTCTTCCTTAGCTTCCCTCCCACCTTCCCGCTATCCATGTCTTTGGGAGTGACCTAATACTATCACTGTTTGGGACCATTGCTGTTGTTTGAGCTCTCAACCTTTCAGCTATCATTGTTCTGTCTTAGCTATTTGAGTTAAATTTTTTTTCTGGGATATGTTATATTAGCAGCAAACTCAATCTGAGGTAATGCAGTGCTCAGGGTATTATGGGAAAGTAAGGAACTAGGGAATTGGAACCTAGAATCCTTAGAAAGTGGCCAAGTCGGATCCGAGGGTCGGATCCAAACCCATTCATTGAGGAAGAATGAAAATGGACAACACAGATGGAAAGTTATGGTAAGTACATAACTTTTTTTTATTGACTGTCATGTGAGTTTTAGTAACATTTGAAGAGGAGCATTACTTTGTACTTTTGTGGGAAAAAGTTGAGTAAGTTAAAACTACTTTTCCTCTGGTAAAATTGTGTTGTTATACTTTTAGTGATTGGGGAAACTGTTTAAAAGCATCTTATTTTCAGGGAAAAAAATATTTTTTTTCAATACTTACCTGTTTTACTGACTACTGCCAGGCTTCCCTGTGTATCAGACATCTTTTTTTTGTTTGTTTTAATTATGAAACAACCTCCAAGTTCCTCTGTTCTTCCTGCCTCCAGCCACAAAAAGAAGAAAATTACTAAACAGAGTTTGCCACCATAGTAGGCTGCTAAATAGCCTTAGCCACAGATGGGTGACTACTGTGGCCAGTTCTGGTTCTTCAGACCATTCATCTTTTTCTTTGGCTCCCACTGGTGTAGTCCCTACAGCCATCATGGAACAGGGATTAGACACTTCCTGATTGGCTGTTGGAGTGTCCTTGGCAGGTAAGGAAGAGCCACTTTTGCCATTCTTGGGAGAAGGGGCAGAGAATACTACTCTGCCTATCCAGAAGGCTATGCCTATCCTTTGGGAGTTTTTTTCCTGGAAAAAGTGAATCTGCTTCTTCAGAAAGTCCTGTCAAAAATAAGCAAAAAACTTAAGACATATTTCTTCTCCTGTCTCTGTCACTTTGAACAGGAGCCTACCCCTTTCTCAATTATTCTTTCTTAAATTTATTTTGCTTTTTGTTTTTATATATGTGCCATTTTTTCCTTCTTCCATTGTTCTCTTTCTTTCTCTGCTTTTTAGTATATATTTTAGACTTGTTGTTTACAACATCTACCATTTTGTCAGACTTCATAAAATTGCTTCACTGTCATATGATCTTCCTACAATAACCTTATTTTTTTTTAAGACATTCCATTTCTGCAATTTTTCCTGGCAGTCTTGTTAACCATTTTGATTCTCTCGTATTATTGCCTATACAGCCCTGTAATATGAAGCTTTGCTTCTCTAATTCCACCTTTTATTTCACTTATATCTTTAAACAATAAGTAATAAATCTCTTATAAGTATATTCTCTCTGTTTGCCTATTTTTAACCTACTATTATTTCTACTACTTTTTTGTCATTTTTACATATTTTACTACTTTCCCTTTCTCCTTTCTTAAATTAAAATTAAAGTCTCTGACAACCACAATAGACATATTTGCTATTACCTAACTATGAATTTCTGCAAATATTTTATATTTCATTTTTAATTGGTATAGACATAAACACTTTATGTCGCTTTATTACATCACACACTAAAACTATCCCTGCCTACAACACTTTTATTTTGTTTCTCCAACTTTTACAACTTTTCTCACATAAAAGTACTTTTTTTGGTTGGTTTTCTAGTGTAAGTGCAAACTTTCTGAGGGCTGTAGTAGTAATTCTGTGCCATGGAATAATTTGCTGCTGTCTTAGGTTTAGACATTACTGCTTAGATCCAGTTACATTCTTATTGGTTCGTTCACTTTTACCACTCAGTTTAAACATTGCTGATAGCCATTCACTATGTCTTCCAAAGGTTTGAAGAAGAAGAACCCTTTAAGTTTCTTGGTCTCTTGGCTGTTTGTGTTAAGAATTGATCCTCAGTTTTGTTACATTTGTTGTTCTCCTTTGTAAAGTTGTTAGATAACTGTGCCATCTAGCTAAGTAGCTAGTGTTTTTCCAGAAACTTCCCACTGTTTCTCCTACTTTGACAACTTTTCTTTTTTCTTGTCCATTTTCTAGTCTAAGTGTAAACTTGGTGAAGGCGGTCGACGTTATTCGGGGGGACCGGGAGTAATTTGCTGCTGTATGAGGGATAGACATTAATGGCTGAGCTCCAGCTGTGTCCTTACTGGTTCTTTCAGTTTTACCACATACTTTTAAACAGTAGGTGATGGCATTCTGCACAGCTCTGTATTTGATAGACACAGTCTCTTTCACTTTCAGATTCTCTTTTAGGAACCTTTGTTAATTCCTCCTCCCAGTTATAGCTGTATAAATGCTGTACATTGTTGCATGTCAGTGGGGATAGCAGTCAAGATAAATTATTTTGCTACATACCTGATGTAGTGCTCAAATGAAATTTTCTCTGTCCACACTTAGTATTCCCCAAATCAATATTTTAGCTACAAGCCGAAATGCTCTGTCTCAGAAATTACATTAAGAGGTTCCTCATGTGGAGACTTAGATTGTTCTTTCAGGCAGACAGCACTCCAGTAAATTAATTCCAAACCTCCTAAATGTTACTCCATTTTTAGACCACATTAGTAAGCATCTGGAAAGATAGATTTTTATCTCTGCAGCCAGCTTGGTTGAAATGGGGATTCTGAGACAATGTTATGTCATGGTTACTGCCAACCACCTGCTAATTTCGAAAGTAGACGCTGTGTGTGAATGCTGTATATAATGCTATTTGAGGCAAAGCTCTCACATGTAAACAGTACAAATAACAAGGAAGTAAATAGTACTACACATCACGTCACTAAACTAAACAGTTAGACCTACAAATCTATCTAGAACAAATAAGGCCTCCTAAATGTAACCTAAAAAAGAAGTACCCTGAGTAATTTACAGAAAATCATAAACACACAACACAGACAGCACCAGTCATGACAAGAGTCATAATCATCATAATCATCAACTCTTGTTTTCCCATTTTTTTTTTACATGGGGTCGGGGTGTTGTATCAAGTGACACCATCTCTCTCAATCGATCTCCTATCTTCTTTGGCAGCCATGTCTGACAGTCGTAGTTCTTATCTCACACAGTCCATCTCCTTCTTTACTGGACACCCTTGTTTCCTCTTGCCTTATTCTTATTTGCACCAAATCATCTTCACCAGATTGTCTTCTGTGTTTTTGTTCACATGCATGAACCAGTGTAATCTTGTCTATAACCTTCTCTGCAACTGTAGCTACTTTGGCTTCTGCTCTGATCTTCTGCTCCAATATTCTTATTGCTTCTTCTGTCCCACAGTGTGCATCCTACCACCTGTTTCAGGCACTTCATCTCCATCACCTCTATCTTCATCAAGTGTTCTGCCATTACTGCCCAGATTTCTATACCATACAGTAGTACTGGTCACACTACTGTTTTGTACACCTTACGTTTTACCTTTATCATTATTCTGTTATACATTACCTGGACACTCTATGCCAGTTGGTTGAAGCCCCTCTGCTTCTAGCTTTGACCTCCTTATTCAGACTTCCATTCTCCTCAATTAACCCTCCCAGATACATAAAGCTGTTAACCTGTTCCACTGTTTTCCCTTCTATCTCAGTTCTCAGCTTCTTCTGATTTCCTCCATTTGCTGCCATTATAACTGTTTATCTGTACTCAGCTTCATCTCATGCCTTCAGTTTTGCATTCCATTTCCCTATCCTTTGCTAAAGATCTTGCTCAGAGTCTGCCTATAATACCACATCATACAGCAGTTTTTTATTGATCTGTCCCCTCTGACCTGTTTGCTAATATAATCCGTCACCAGTATAAACAGCAGTGGGCTCAGAGGTGAACCCTGATGCATACCCACTTCTACTGGAAACCCCTCTGTGAGACAAAACACTGCTCGTACTTGAGTTAGTGGGTCTTTGTACATAGCCTGCACTAATTTTACTGATGTTTCTGGGACATCAAACCACTGCGGAACTGCCCAAATCAGCTTTCTTGTGAACTTGTCATATGCTTTCTCCAGGTCTAGGAATGCCCAATTGGACTCTTTCCTCATCTCTAGTCTCTTCTCAACTGTCTGTTTCACTACAAACATCACTACAAACATCTGGTTAGTTGTACTGCATTCTGATCTGAATCTGAACTGCTCATCTTCCATCTTACTTTCCACTGTTCTGCACATTCATTTATCAATCACCCTCTCCTGAACTCTCATGTAGTGTGACAGGAGTTTGATACGTCTGTACTGCCTACAGTTGTGGATGTCCTCTTTGTTCTTGTAAACACTTGAAATGGTATGCTTATTCTCCAGTTATCTGTGATACACCCTTTTCTCCATACTGCTATGACTACCCTCAGGAGCCATTTCTCCCCTATCTCATTCAACATCTTAATCATATTTGCTTTGATGTCATCTGTGCCTGCTGCTTTTCCCTGACTTAATTTTCCTTAGTGCTGCTTTTACTTATTCCTGGGTGGGCTCCTCCTCTCCTTTCAACATAGACTGTACCTGGGGCAGTATAGCTTCTGTGGGGTTTTCTTAATTCGGAATCTGCTGTAAGTATTCCTTCCATATGTCTTTGATGTCCTTTGGACTGACTGTCTTTTTTATATATCTGTTTTTACCTTGCAACCTGATACAGTTTCTTTGTTTCATCTACCAAGTCACTTTCAGGAGCTAGTGGAGTGTCTCTGATGCCTTGTTCTTTGCTATTGTAACTCCTCTTTTATCTTCTTTGCAAGCCAACCAGCATTCCTTCTTAGGCTGGACCATCTTTTCTATCTTCCATTTTTTCCTGCATGCCTTCATTCTTTTAATGGCTTCCTGGAGTTCTGCATTCCCCAACCTTTCTTTATGTACTTTATTCTCACACCTTGCTTAGCTGCATAAATGTTCTGTAGTCCTCACACTTGCTGTTTTGAGGTGCTGCCATTCTTCTTCAACTCTACCTATTTCCTCTTCTTCCTGAGGTGTTAGAGCCTTGAGTAAGTAATTCCTTGAACTCCTGTGCTTTTTCTTCAGTCAACTTCCAGCTCTTCAGCCTAGTCTCTGTTGACCGTAGAGCCTTCTTTGACTACTACTTGCAGCTGATTGTGGCAACCATCCTGTGGGCCTACTGTTTCACTGGGGATGACTTTTTCAATCACTGATTCTACCCCAGTGCCCTCTCCTTACTAGGAGGAAGTCTACCTGAATTGCATTTGGCCACTGTTGTGTGTGATCTTCTGACTGTCTCTTTCTTGCTGAACCATGTGTTGGCCACCCTCAAGCCATTTGGCAGACAGAAGTCTAGAATACCCTGTCCCTGTTTATTTCTGTTGAACTACTCATATAGACCCAGATGGTCCTCATATCCTGTTCGGTCTGTCCCAATATGTGTATTCAAGTCACCCATTATCAACATCAGTTCCTGTTCTGCTTTATCTAATAGGTCCTGCAACTACTGTCTGAATGCACTTTTTCCCTAAGAGTCACATTGATTCAGTTCAAAAGCCCATAAGGCAAACCTTTGAGATAGTCCAATATCCTATTTATAGGTGACTCCTCCAGATTGAGACACAGCAATTCACCACTCACCAGACTATGCTAAGCAGGGGTCATAGTCAGTGTTCAGGTGCCAGGGTTTGCAAAGTCACACATGCACTCAAATTCTTACACCACAAGCACACACATGATGCAGTCATTGTACATGTGGGTGTAAATGACCTGAGATGTAACTCCCTGGAGTATATGAAGAAAGACACCATAGGTCTCCGAATATATGTCTGAGCCAGGTATTAACCTAGCCATCAGCAATATTCTACCATCAATAAGAATGACGCCACAGTTTTAACAAAAGACTTCAACAACTGGCTTAGCTTCTGGTGTCATTCAAAGAGGTATAGATAGTCCTAACTGCTTTACCAGGGAAGGCCTGTACGCCACCCCCCACCCGAGGCTTCCATAAATTGGCCAAAACCTTGTTCACCCCATAATGCCTTTTCTAGATAATATCAATCTTCTAAAGCTTTCAACATAAATAGAATCCAGATAGAGTTAAGGTATTGCTGCTCAATGCTAGGAGCTCTAAATTTAAACTCCACACCCTGCAGCCCCTACTTACCCTGGAGAATATTATTATATGCATTAATATTTTCATGGTTCAATAGGGCCTGGTAAACATCAGTGTATGCATCATCACAGTGACCTGGTTCAAGACCAGTGAAATCACTCCATCAAAGCAAGACATCAATGTCTATTGCTTGAGCATGCCTACTGCATTAGACAAAGGTACTAAAGGCGGAGGTGTCTCTAAATTCTTAAAAAAATGCACAGAGATTTCTGGACTTCATCAGTTCAAACTCTCAGGACCAGTTAGTCCACACCCCATCCAGAGGTGATAAAATCCTGGACTTTGTACTTACCAATATGAGACAGTTCTACAACCCACCAGTTGTAATCTCCTCCCTGGTCAAATCAGAGTATATATTAACCACGTTCACCGTAATATTGAAGCCTGAAGCATCCTCCAGTACCTCAGTTTTCAGAGACTGTACAAAGCCCAGTTTACTAAAACTGAGTGATAACTTGGCTAAATTCAAATGCCCACACAACCTCGAGCAGTCCATTGCTTATGCAGAATCCTTTACTGCCAAATTCTGTGCTCATGTAAATTGTTGCATAGATTCATCTGTCCCCCAACAGAAATAAATACAATGCCAAGTTCAATAATAACCCCCTATGGAGGAACTCCAATACAAACAGGATCTATAATAATAATAATAATAAACTCATTGCACACAAAAATAAGTCTCTTAAGAAGCCAAAAATGCTCTTGTTAAACCCCCTTTGACATGCACCTATCCAAACATTTGACACAACCAGAATGCCTACAATGTTTTCTCATCAAGAAAAGCAAGGGCCTAAATCATAAGAACTGTACTGATCATTTCAAAGCATTATCCTTATTCTTGGTATCATACAGGCTACTGATGGGTGACTTCCACCTTGCATATGGAGCCTCGACAGATCATATCTTGTCAGACCCGGCTGCACATCTGCAAGTCTGATGGTGGCATAAGCAGCTACTCAAGAGATATTAAATTCCTCTGTAACATAAACTGAACATGCAGGAGGGATAGATAAGTATCACAGAGAATCCTAGTTTGGAATCATCTTCCTCTCCACCTAAACCAAACTACTTTTCATACTCTGAACAAATGGATGGGAAACTGCAAATTCATCCCTTGTCCCTTATGGAAAGGAGTAACATGAAAATGTTCTGCTGCCCTGGATTATTTCATATTTAAATTACAAGTGCAAAAACATACATGGGACTGCATGGTTAGGCTTCTAAGATCCTCTAGGGTCAGTAGCCTAGTAAGAACCAATGAACCTATAATATTTTAATCTCTTAATTTTTTAATAATACTGCAGTACCTGAACATGTATCATTTTTTCCACATCATCTCAAATGTCACCACTTTCTTTTATTCTGCACATCTTATATTAAGGAAATTACCTCTGCATCTATTTTTTCACACCATTCAAACACCATTGTTCTTCTAAAATCACTCTTCATGCCACTCACATTCAGTAATGCTATTCTTATATTAACCTTTTCTTGTTTTTCTGTTTTGTTTTTTCAGTTCATCGTTTTCTTCTTACCTGATATAACCTTCCATTCTTTTCTGTCACAAAGCTCACATCTACCTCTTCTTCTTCCACTATTTCTAATGCAACAAATATGTTTTCTATTTCCACGTCACTTTTTCATTTATTAGTCTTTAGACTTCATCTGGTGCATCTTTTTCTGTATTTTCACCTTGCAGTTCCTCACAGCCACCCGATCCTTTCATCATTCACTTCCACTGTTTATTGTGCAAGAACTTGTTCTCCCCCTTTTCCATTTATTAGTCTTTAGACTTCATCTGGTGCATCTTTTTCTGTATTTTCACCTTGCAGTTCCTCACAGCCACCCCATCCTTTCATCATTCACTTCCACTGTTTATTGTGCAAGAACTTGTTCTCCCCCTCATTTTCCTAGATACATAATTTTACTTTTCTTATCATTAATTTTGTAGAGGCCAAAGTTTACATGGAGAAATCACACAGAATTGCTATTCATTTAAAGAGTTATATTGCTAATACTATTTCCATATTATTATGCACTCCATAGATTCTTCTGCATATCCAAGTTTTGATTGCCCAGTGTCACTAAATCCTGCTAACGTTCACACATTCTCTAATTGAGGAAGGTCACTTGACATTATAGATGTCACCTGAGGTACAAATCTAATTTATTCAAAGTAAAGTTTAGCTCATCTAAAGCCTCATGCAATATTTATGTCTTTTAAATAATATGACTCTGTTATTTGTCCAACAAGTAGTTACATACATTTGGTTAATTTAGAGAGGAGACCTGTAACTTTTTATTGGGGCATTTGTTACATATTTAAAATACCTTAGAAAAATGAGCTAAGATCCTATTGGACAGCAGATAATATGTGGCTGCATTTCCCATTGGTTCAGTAATTTCTTAGATATGATACTCCTGTCTTAGCATCCTTCACATGGTTAGTCAAGAGCAAGAGACCATGGCCAGTTCTGTAGAGGAGAAGTTGAAAGCCCTGACTATGTCACAGGCAACTTGAGTTGAAGTAGTGGTTCGGCTGCCCTTAATAGATGGCTGGGGAAGGTGGGAGTGAGTGGCCATTGCTGGCTTTCCCATACTGGGAGAGGGAAGCTGCTCTGCCTAATCTTATTGATGATACATAGCACGAGCACTAGGTAGTTATCTAGTGGAGTTTCAAGCTGGCTACGTCCACACTGCCATCTCAGGACAAGCAAGCTGACTGGTTTCCTAATGCCTGACTCTCCCCAGGGAACAGATGGCTTCTAAGGATTCCTAGGCAGGAACAAATGGGATGTTGGGCTCTCAGCTAGGTCACAATACCTGGCTTTCATTCTGCTGGAACAAATGGACCATTTGAGTAAAGGTAGGATAGCTATCAGACACGCTGATGGAGGAATTAAAAAAAAAAATCAAGAAATGTATTTCTTAATCATTTGGGTTGGGTGGGAGGGAGGAAATGAATGGACCCATTTGTGGTTATGCTTCACAGCAGGTATAGGGGGCCTGGGCTTTCCAGATATACGCAGATACACAGCAGCTTTTCTGCCGAAGCAGTTGTTTTAGGTGAGACCATATTTTCCTCTCTTATACACAGCTAGAAGCCAAGCTGAACCTGTTTAATGTGACTATTTGCTGAGAAAAATATGGATAATAACTTATGAAATATTGCTTCAAATGTAGGCAATTTCTGAAATTATGAATTCAGACTTAAAAGTCTTATGGCAGTGACAGTTCCTTTCTACTGAGATCAATCTGTTTTATGTAATTTTGTATTCTGATAAGAACTGTTGTTACATTAACACTATTGTAGTACTATGAGAAAAGCATAGAAACTGTTGGCAATGACTATTTGTCTTCTTGTTTTAGCTTAGGTATCTCTGAATCAGTGTTTCTTATATTCAAGGAGAGCCAATGGGAAGAAGCTTCAGAAAAGTAAGTATATTCTGTAAATAAATATACAAATATATGATAAACATATCTGTATACAGAAAATTTCTTGCTAAATAGATTATGTCAGGACATAATGCAAAGTTGCACATTAGTTTGTACCTTATTCAGAAGTATTTGTATTCTACCAAATCAAATATCAGCATGCACATGCCCATGTGGAAGTGAGGTTTAAATTGCTTTAAGCCAATTCCAATTATCTGGTGCATATACAAGGCGCTGTTCTCCTATAGCTGCAGTTATAGGCAGGATCACTGCCACTGAGGGTGATGGATATGGAGTAAAAGTACTCAGTAGCAATTAAATTACTTTGTTGTCTTAATACAGATGCATGCTGTAAGTCTCACAACTGTGATAGCCATTCTTGAGAACTGAAAGTGCGAATGATGGGGAAAATATACTGAATCTGAGGTTATGGTGTCTCGGAGTATTCCACTAATTTATTAAGGCCAGTGATTTCAGAGGAAGTATTTGTAAGCAGAAGGGGTGTAGAATAGTAGGCTGTAAAGCCCTCTGCAAACAAATGCTTTACTTATGTAGCAGTAGCTTTCAAGAACTATTTTCTTTTCTTTTCTCTTGAATCTCAGTTTGTTAGTTTGTTTTCAGATCTTTTGATATCCCCAAAAAGTTGGGTGTTGTATTTGTATTAGGGATCCTCAAAATATATTCCAAGTAAATATATACATAATTAAAAAGGGATATGCATACACCACTACAAAGCGTCTTGTACTTTAAAATACAAAAAATATAAGATGCAAACAAAAATGTGTACAGCTAGTTTATAAAGAAGCAAGATTTTTCATTTCAGGAGATAAAAAAATATTCCAGTTTCATTCACATACCTTATTTAAATACAACAGACTAAAAAACAGTTAAAAATGAAACATTGCTATTTTTTTTTTACACTGAAACCGCATACTTAATTAATCGCCTGCTTTTTTAACAGTACTTTAAACTAAATAAAGAAGCCAGATAAAGAAAACCATAGGAGATCCACATAAAATGATGTGATAAAACATTTTCTTGTCCACTGTGGAGATAAACATTTATTCCCATCCTTCTCACATCACCAAAAATGTATCATCATTAGGCTGTCATAAGACATTTATTACTTTCTGCTGGTGCAGATAATAATAAACCAGTTGTCCAGGCTCCATTTAAATATATTTAAATTCCATGAAGATCTTATTCATGTGAGGAGCTTATTCCTTATTAATAGCATTTGTAAAGTTATGAAAGACTGCCTTCATCTTGTTTTGAATGTAACTTTAAAACATTATTTCTAAGTATTAATACACCATGATATACATCTATGCCAAAAATTGTTTGTAAAGTTCATAGGTTCATAGGTGTGTACTAGACTAATGGCCCTGGAGCCTTTACAAGCCTAGCCCATAGAAGTCCCCTGGCATTGTGCCGCCTGATATTAGTTCCCAGTACCTCTATCAAGTAGAGCCACTGGAGTAATCCCCAGGATGAACTTTCTATTTCCCATCCACTCATCAAGATTTCTCTTGAAGAGGGCCAGTGAGGTGCTCTGCTTGACATGTATGGGAAGTCTATTCCAGAGCATGGGCAGTCTCTAGGTTATGAACCTGTCTCTCCTGCATGTTCTGTTGATTGTGGTTCAGGTCTCTGGAGCGTGTGGTGCGGAGGGATTGGGATTTCTTTAGGTGTAGCATTTCTAACAGAGCTGGGTCAGACATGGCTTTGTAAGTCAAGCAGAGATTGCCTCTTAGTAGACGATACAAGACAGAGAATAGCTGGAGTTTTTTAGTCTGTCCATGTAGGACATGTGTTTAAGGCCTAGGATCCTCTTTGTGAGGTACTTTTGTGGCCTTTCCAGTTGTTGCATGTGTCTAGTGAGGTATATGCCAAATGGGACATTATACCTGATGACTGGCCTAATGAGGGAAGAGTAGAGAGAGATAATGACCTCTTTCTTCCTGGATACAAAACCCTTGGCAATGAGATGTGCCACATAGAAGGACTTTCTGACCACAGTGGCAATGTGTTGTTCAAAGGAGAGGTTGCTGTCAACCTGTGTCCCCAGATCTCTTATAATACCTTCACTGTTCAGTAGGCTCCCATTGATGTGGTAAATGCCTTTTACACGTGCCAGTAATATTTGTTTCCTCTTATGTATCAATAATGTGGACTATATGTTAAGATATTTACATCTGCCTTAATAAGCCACCCCCTTTAATTATACTATTTTCTTAGTGAACCTCCTTTGTACAGTTTCATGACTCCTAAGATGGCCATTAGTATAGAGACAAAAAGTGTTATTATGTTTGAGAGTTTAAATATTTCTTCTACAAAGCAGTCAGGCTGCTAGTATCTCTTGATGTAATATGTTTAAGCATAATACCTAACTGTTTCATAATACAACATCATATTATATTGACATGTTTTCCAAAAGAAAAAAATATTGATCATTAAAATACCCAGATCACTGAAAGCTTCAATATCATCTAATGTTGCTGATTCCACAAAAATACATAAATGAGGTTCTAACTCTGATTTCAAAAAAAAAGAAGAAAAAAAAAACACAGCGCAACAGTTATGTGTGCTAAATTTAAGATCTGTTGATTCAGGCCAAATACGAATTTCTTGCATATTGATGTTAATGATGGAAACAACCTTATCAATAGTAAGCAAAGAATAAATAAGTAAATGATCAACATACATACTAATCTAACAGCATTTACCCTGTAGGATGACAACAAAGTCAATATTCAACAATATTGGTCCTAAAACAACCCTGAGGAACTCCCATTTTTACTGGTAAATATTCATTTTTACAGGTAAATATACCTCAAGGCTGGTCAAACACGACAATGCTCTTCAGCTTCTCTAAGTTCAAATTACCAAAAGCAGAATCCTATACCACTTCCTTAGACACTATAGATTCCCCTGTATGATCCAGGAAATCCATAACATGTACTTAAACTTATTGGAAACACTCCCCAATGAAACATTCATTCATTATATAAACAATACTACAACATTACACGCAAAAATAAATGCACGTGGGTGTGTAATTTCTATGCAGCAAGTGATGGAAGAAGAAGAAGAGGTTTCCTTCATTTCAGAAGAGGTGGAAAGTAATAATTCTGCCCAAGTAAAATATGCAAAATCACAAAATAAAATGTCATTGTCAAGATGTGATGTTTGTGGGAAGGAAGAAGCTAAATATCGTTGTCCAAAGTGCTTGAAGTATTCCTGCAGCTTGCCGTGCGTGAAGAAACATAAAATGAAAACTAACTGCACTGGAGTCAGAGATAAAACTGCATTTGTTTCATTAGAAGATTTCAACAAAATACATCTTTTGAGTGATTACAGATTTCTTGAAGATATGGATCGCTTGACGGACAACATTTGTAGAAAAACTTTGAAACTTCCTCAAACAAGTAATTTTTATCTCTTTTCCATGAAGGAAAAAGCCCGTAAACGTAAAATAGACCTAGTATTTTTACCTGGCGGGTTTTCTAAGGGAAAAGAAAACACCACATGCTTTTCAAGGAAGAGTCAGATGTTCTTTTGGCATTTGAAACTTTCATTTCCACAGGCTGATGCTGAATATTCAGAGGAAAGAGTACCAGATGATAAAACGCTTGCTGAAATCTTAAAACAGTACATTGACCCTATTGAATCTGATCCAGTTCTGCGTCAGAGGTTGCAAGCCTATGTCCAGTGCAAACCAGAGGAAGTAAGCATCTTCATGAAAGCAGAAAACAGGCGATGCAATTCACTCAGGTATCACAAGCTGGATATCAGCAAAAGTCTGCTTGAAAACTTTAAAAACAAGATCATTATTGAGTATCCAACTTTATACTTTGTGCAGAAAGATCATGCTGAGAAATATAAAGTAATTAGCCAAGAGGATCTTATTTCTGATGCTCAAATCGCAGAAGGTAACTGGCAAACAAAAAAAAAAAAAAAAAAAAAAAGAAAGAAAAAAACCCTTGTTTATCGTATTTTTGAATAAAGGACTGGATATTAGCAGCTTTGCAGCTTTGTAAGATTTGTTCACAGTTCATGTTGCACCGTTGGGGTTTTTGTACTTGGTCTGCATAATACTACAACATTCTTAAAATTCATATAACCACACCAACGTCAATATCTACAGCCGAGGAACACCACTGGTACACAGAACCACAGTTTATTCAAAAAAACAAGTACGGTTCTGTGTACCAGTGGTGTTCCTGGGCTGTAGATATTGGCGTTGGAGTGGTTATTTGGATTATTGGTTGTGTTTACCACTCTTACACCCTTTTGGAGTTTATTCTTAAAATTCACATACAAGACCAGCCAAGATTCAGTTGATTATATTGACGTAAAAATCTCCAAGGACCACCATAATGGTATACTGACATCTAGTATATTTAGGGAACCAACATATTCAATTATGTTCCTACACTACACTAGCAGCCACCCTTACCACCAAAAATGTTCCATAGTTAAATGTCAAATGATAAGGGCTGCCAAAATGGTCTATTTTGATGAAGAATTTTTAAAATAATGTAATGTACTGAGTGAAAATCTAATACAATCCATCAAACTAGAAGTCATGAATATACAATTATTAGCCATTCCCACAAGGATGTCCCTATAACAACAGAGGTAATCAATAATATTATAGGGTTGCCACCTTTTCAAATGCCCAAAGTGGGACATTTTTTATAGAAATGTGAGATTTTGCAGGATAAAACATACCCATGGCCGGTGCAAAAGACAGAACTTCACTTTCTTGCCAAAATAAAAGCTTATTCTCATAGCATTTGAGTTGCTTATGCTATTTCATATAACATTTAGGTGTTTCAGACATAAAATAACTGTTTTATGCAACTACTAAAGAAAACTTAGGAAATATTTTTGTCCTAAAATCTCAGGACATTTGCCATTTTTTAGGTTTTTTTGCAGGACACAACTGCCCAAAGAGGGACTGTTCCTCGCAAAGAGGGACAGGTGGTAACCCTATAACATTACGACAGATGAGCAAAATAGAAATGCCATATCTTGAAACAATTAGATACAATATTTCTTTAAAACTTTAAAGTGAAATGTGACTGAAATGTTATATAATTATCACGTGACATTATTTCAAACATTAGATGAAGTCTTATAACAGTTTTGATGAGATATTTTGTGTTTTTAAAGTTGTCTTAATGTTCCTCTCAGTTCTAAGTTGTAATAAACCATCTTGCACCAGAATTTCCCATTCTAAATATTTAAATCTTATCTGTTTTATAAATAAGACCTTCTGGAGAGACTGGTATGTATCCCAGAGACTATCCCTTTCCTGGAACAGGCTCCCCATCCACCTTAATCCAGTTCAAGTGTAACTTGGACAGTTGGAAAGGGAACAGGAAATTCATCCCTGGTTTGGCACCTATGTCCCTAATAAACACATGCAGGCTGTAAATGGTTCATCTCACAGGCCCCGCACTTGTAAATGTTTCATTTCCCAACCCCCTACTTACACTTATCAAGGGTATCAGAGGTTGACAGATTTGGGATGTATGGCTAGGCATAAAATGGTCCTTGTGGTTGTTAGCCTAATGCACACCTATGAACCTACAAACCCCATGTACTGCAATTGATTGTGGTCTTCCTAATAACTAATTCATATTATGTATTATTATATATAGATTCATATTTCTGTGTGAATTGCACTATGAATAACTGGTTGTAGCACTGCATCAAAGTCTTACACATATCTAAGTATATTACATGTTATGATAGACCCATATCTTAATCCTTAGAAATATGATAATAAAACTCAATTTGGTTATTCATTTTTCTTTTAGAAAACTATGTTGGTTGGTTATCTAATAATGCAATATCTAATAATTAAGTTTAATTTTTATTATTTGTGATATCAGTAATACACCGTTAACTGTTTCCTAGAACTGATGTCAGGCTTATAGACTGATAATGGATCGCTAATTCTTACACTCCTCTCTGTTATGTTTATTATATATAGGAGTAACATGGGATCATTTCCAAGATCCTGAAACCATTCCATCCTGAAGAAGATTATTAAAAATAAATTTTAATAAAGGTCCAAAAGTGTCCTTAAATAGCAGGGGTGTTATCAGGTTGCATAAATGTCTCTTTTTTAAGTTGTGCAATGCCTTCATTATGGAATGTAAGCTAATAAATAGGCAAGGGGCTCCTAAACTAATAAACCAGCACAAAAGCACCTCGAACCCAGATCGTATGACACGAACAGTTTTAATGTAAAACCAACACAAATAACGCTGACAATGTAAAATCACGTTTCCGTCACCAACTTCATCAGATAAAACAGTATCTCAACCTTCACCTTTTATACATAAATAATTAAAAACATAACCAATGAGACTGAAGTTGCAATTAAATAATTGAACACAAAACTGTAGTGTCACTTCGTTCACAAATATCAACAAGAAAGTAATACAATAAGTACCCATATAACGAGATGTGTGAGTTATATTACTGGTTTTAAAACAATAAAATCAAGTGTTCATATATAATTTATATCAATTTTAGTAAATGTATAAACCATTAGTTAGAAAAATGTATAAACCATCAGTTAGAGAAATATTCAAGGTGTGTTTTTGGTTCCCTCTAGTGGCAAATATACCAAATAAATACAATTCTAAATACAAGTGCTAAAAGGTCAACAAGGTATTCTATTTCACTGCAAAGTTAATAGATAGACCCAGTAGAATAAATTACTTATATAAATCTGGAAAAATTTCCAGATGTTAAATGTCAAAGCTTTGCTGATCTTAATTTCAGTACTGGTGCAAATTAAATCATGCCATTAAGTCTTGGGAATTTACTGGCTTCCAAAATTAACTGCCAGTATAATTCTCTATACTCTACAAGTGTTTCCCACATACCCCCCCCCTAGGGTCCATTGCTACTACTTCCAATATAAAAAAACTGAAATTCTGCTTGTTTGCATAAAACACTGTGCTTGTACAATGCATTATTCTCACATTTAGTCCTGTAGTTTAGTACTTGAAATACTCTAAGCACCAAGTGCTGATGTGACTAACATCAGCACAAGGAAATTGAAAACATGACATTGGCACTCAGCTGTACTGCTCTGCTTCATACCCTCATAGCATGCAACAATAAAGCATGCTTTTTGCAGGGTGTCAAGATCCATTGCACCCCCCACTAATTATACATTCTAAATCTGAGAATGCACAATACTGGGGGAAGGGCATATTCCCTAACCTTGGTAAAGTGATCTTGCACAGTTGTCAACCATCTATTTTGTCCACAAAGTGTATCAACAAAACAGACTTAATTAATTTTTCCTTGTATATCTGTAGCTCTCTCTCTCTCTGTATATCTGTATGTATATATATATATATATATATATATATATATATATATATATATATATATATATATACACATATATATATTTATATATATATATATATATATATATATATATATATATATATATGTATATGTGTATATATATATATATATATATATATATATATAGACAGATAGCTATAGATATAGATATGATTACATGATAAATCTCCCCTGTAGCAATAGATTTGATGCTTCAAAGTATCTCGTAGTCATACGTTATCCACATGTATTTTAATTTCTGTGTATTGTTTAAATGTTCCTCAAAAGGACTACATTGAATATTTTTGTACAGAACTTTGGAAACTAGCTTGTTTTGTTGCTATGTTGCATGCTTCCCACAACCATACCTCCTGTAATATTTTTAAGGCATTTTGTGCCTAAGATTCTTAGAAGCCAGTTGTCTTCACTGGCCATCTATCTCAGAAAAACAGAGGCTTAAACAGTTAGCCCAGAGTAGCATGGCAGAATCAATTAACCCAGAGGTTCTACTGTTAAGCAAGAAGGCCAAGAAATCTCAGCCAATTTCTTTTGCTGTCCAGCCTCCACTAGACATCTCTCTAGAAGCAGGTGATAGCTCTGTAGGCCATCCTGCGTTGACTTTGGATTATTCTGCCACTACCTCATTGAAGGCTGGCATGGATCCTTCCTTTTGCACATCCTCTGAGGCTTTGCAGACATCTACTTGGGATACCAGAGGGGAACAGTGGCTGATTATCTGGGAGGGTTCTAGAGCAATTCCACAGATTATGGTGAGGGCAGAGGTTCCAGGTATTCTTATTGAATCTCATCAGGGGTCAGAACCTCTGCTGTTGGTTTCGACTGATGTCCATGCCAAGAAAAAAGCAGAAGACTAAACATTCTTCTGTACTTCAACATTCCAAAGAAACTGGTTTCCAAGTAGCAAAGAAGAGTTCCAAAAAAAATTCCAAAATACAAAAACAATGGAACTCAACAACAACTCAAACTGTGTAAATAAATGTATAGTATTTATTCAGCAAAGCTTTTGAGAGAGACTCACTTTTAATGCTTCCAACAGAATACAGCAAACCCAGGCACAGATAACAAATATTAACTAATCAGAACACAGCCAAAATAAATCAATAAAACAATCAAACAATTAACTAATAAAATTATTAAATATATAATTAAATATATAGAGATCTTTTCTTTAAAACAGGTTTAATGCTGACAGTTCCATTTAACCATGGAAAAGCATCTGGATGAAATAAATTAATCCATTTATATTCAGCAGATTCAGTATTTAATACAACATCACCTTCTCTGTCATTCTATTTGATAGTGTTAATGACTCTAGAAGAAAACTTACACATATCCATTATGTGCTTTGCTAAGGCATTACTTATTTAAGAAGTGACTGAGGAAAGGGATTCTGTTCCAGAATGTTCCTCCTTCCTTGAAAGGAGGGCTCTTGGAGGCCTATTCTGGACCTCTCCTTACTCAACACTTTTCTCAATGTTCCTGCCTTTCGGATACATTCTCTTCAAACTCTGTATCCTCTGTTGCTGCTCCAGGCTTTTCTGGTGTCCTTGGATCTGAAAGATGCTTACCTTCATATTCCCATTCACCCTATTTTCAGGAAACTTTTCCATTTCTCTTTTTCTTCCTCTCATTTTTGATTCTGTGCTTTGCATTTTGGCCTCTCTGCTGCCCCAAGGGTATTCACAAAATTCCTAGCTACTGTGATTACTTTCTACAGGCTTTAAGGCATTCAGATTTTCCTTATCTAGATGACCTGTTGCTTCAGGCTCCTTCTCCCAGTTGCCTATTACAGGCTCTGGAATTCACCATATTTCTCATTCAAAGTCTGAAGTTCACTATCAACAAGTTTTGGCCTAGAGAGCTTGGGCCATCAGATTCATGGCCTGTTATATTGCAATGCTCCCTTTTGCTAGACTGCATATAGGTTCATAGGTTCATAGATTAGTACTAAGCTAACTGCCCTTGCAAGCCATTTTAAACCTAGCCAATTGTCCCTTGTGAGACTCAAACCCTGCACCTTGTGTTTGTAAAGCAAACACCTTAACCATTAGGCCACCCTCCCAACCATATGCGGAAGCTTCAGTGGTACCACAAGCCACCCTCTAGATTTCAGAGTAACTCTTCTTCTTTGTCTCAAGTGGGAATTTGACTGCTGAATTCAGTAACTTACCCTAAGCTCAGGCCTGCCCTGTCAGCCTCTGGTTTCTTGTCAAGAATTGTTCTCTGATGCTTCAGACATGGGATGTGGTGCTTACTGTGGTCACCTGGAAGTTCAGGGTCTCTGGTCTCCCATCAGAAGTCAGACCATATCAACATCAAAGAGCTGAGAGCTCTGATTCTAGCCCTTTGGTCTTTTCATGCCCTGCTGTCTCCAGACCCCCTAAAGGTTTACACAGACACAACCAGAGTGATGAGGTATGTCAACAAGCAGGGGGCCAAAAAGTCTTAGCTTGTTAGCAGGCTGGCTGTTCAGACCTGGGATCTGGCTATCAGTTATCAGCTAACTCTTCAGGCAATTTATATTCCTTCAGAGCACAATCTGGTAGTAGACTGTTTGAGAAGGTCCAAAACACAAGCTCACGAATGGATGCTTTACAGAGACACATTTCTGGACAGAGCCCATCAGTGGGGTATTTTTTGGCTCCCGTCTGAATGGGCAGCTACCTCTTTTCTGTTCCAGAGTGCTTTGCCATTTGGCTTGGAAGGCGGATACCCTTTCTTTTCCTTGGAAGGGGGTGTTTCTTTATGCTTTCCCTCCCTTTCCTCTACTTCCAAGAGTCCCGCAGAACATTCAGCTGGACTCCTTAAAAACCTTGCTAGTGAATCCCTTTTAGGCAAGACAGCACTGGTTCTCCCTCTTAATGCATCTAGCCAGGGGCACTCACCACAAATTACCTAATCAGTTGTACTTTCTCACACAGGACAAGGGGTCACTCATCCATCCTCACTTGTCCACTCTTCAACTGACACTGTGGGTGATAGGGTTTTGATCCCATTTAAGCATCTCTTTTCTGAGGATGTGCTCAGGGTTTTACAGGAGGCAAGAAAACCCGCAACCAGAAAGTCTTATATGTCCAAAAGGAAAATATTTTCAGTCTGGTACCATGCTCATAGCCAGGACCCTTTTTCAGTGGGGGTTCCTGTGGTTCTTTCCTATTTGTGTGAGTTGCTTCAGTCCCATTTGACAGCTATTTCTTCCTGTCTTCCCTTGAATCCCGCTTTGGCTTCTCATTTTGAGGTCAAACAATTTCTTAAACGCGTCCTGCCTCTTAGGTCCCCAAGGAATCCTATTTCTCCTCTTTGGGATCTTAATTTTGTTTTGGAAGAATTT
Source organism: Protopterus annectens (assembly GCF_019279795.1). Classification (NCBI taxonomy): domain Eukaryota; kingdom Metazoa; phylum Chordata; order Ceratodontiformes; family Protopteridae; genus Protopterus; species Protopterus annectens. Next base: position 1,909,004,481 of record NC_056741.1, on the reverse strand, counting down.
ACTTAAGTTCCTTTTGAGCCTGCAGTTTCAGCTTCTTTGCAGAACTGTACATTTATTTATTTATTATTTTATTTATTTTACATTTGTTGACCGGGCTAGTCTAGCTGGATACATGTCCATTTTCAGTAGAGGCCCGGGGAGAAAAGCTCCACACATAGAGAGAACATACATGGAGTACGGTTTTGTTGCTTGCTGTTATATCTTCCCAGTGGGTTTCTAAGCTTTAGGCCCTTGAGGCATTCCTCCTTTTTTTGTTTTTTTTTGTCAGAGAATGGATGTCTCTTTGTACTAATCCTTCTTTTATGCCCAAGGTTTTTAATGAGTTGTCCTTAAATCAAGCAGTGCAGTTCCCATCCTTTTTACCTTCTCCACAGTCTGTTAGTGAGAGGGTCCTGCATAACTTGAATTTGCACAAACACCTCAGGTATTATTTGGATAAAACTAAATCCATTCTTAAGTCTGACCAGTTTTTTGTTTCTTTTCATCCCAGGACTTCGGATTTAGCGGTTTCCAAGCAAATATTTCTTCTTGGATATCTAAAGCCATTTTCTTCTGTTATTCTTTTCATGGCAAGTTCCTGTCTACTTCAATTAGAGCTCATTCCACTAGGGCTGCTGCCTCTTCTGGTGTTTCTTCAAGGGTTTGGACACCATTTCCATCCTTGAATCTGCTACTTGGTCCTCAGTACATACCTTTGCTGAGCATTATAAATTGAATATGGTTTCTAGGGCCATAGCAGGGTTTGCTAGGGCCATCACGCGTGGGTTTGTTGAGGGCTCTTCCCAACCTTCCACCTCCCACTCCTTTCTTGAGCTTTTGTGCTCTCCCTAAGGTGATGAATACTGCAACAGTGATATAGACAGACATTGTACAATTGTGTAAAATCATATCAAAACAGTAGACATCCTTCTCTTCACTGTTGCAGTATTCGGTCCCTCCCTTTATCCCCTTTTTTCTTTTGGGTTTTGATTTGGTTACCGTCTGGCTGAGGGTCCCCCTTTTCCATTTGCATTTTCTCCCCTTGGGTGTGCATATCTTCCTTTTGTCTTATGGAGACTGCTCTCTATTGGGGCAACTCACTTCTGGGTAAAAGTGTCTGTATGTCCATATGTTTCCTTTTGCCCTACATCCTCTGCGGGGAGCATACGTGTGAAGTGCAGTGCATACAAGACCTAAATACTTTGGTTTACTGGGCAGACATTGGACTATCCTTGGCAAGAGATCCCTAAGGTGAAGAATACTGCAATAGTGAAGAGAAGGACATCTACTGTCATGGTACGATTTAACACAACTGTACTATATGCATGTAATTCCTGGAAATGTGAAAGATTTGCCTGCAAATCCCATCATCACTATTTTCTATTCACGAGTAAAGCTGAAGTATGATTCTGGGTCTTTCTGACATTTGTTTGAGTGTTATGGTAAATGTGATTAAGTTACTGTCTGATTTAACAAAGGATGAAGTTACAAGTAGTGGAGGAGCAAAGTTGCCCCATAGGGGTAAAGACTAAGTCCAGGATTATATAGCTCCTGCTGGAGATACAGACTAACTGGTTTAGGAAGTTTGTATTGATGAAGTCTAGAAATCTGTGGGCATACATATTTGAGTATGTATAAGTCTCCTAGTTTTTAGAGGGATAGTTGAAGTGTCCTAGGAGAATGGCGTTTGGCTTTTAATACATATGGGCTCCACATTAATTATTCAGATATATGTATCCACTCCCATGCATTTATAACTAATTGCAATGAAACATAATGCACTATTAAAAAAAAACATACAAAACTGTTGAAAAAAATTGGACAAAAGTGACTTGGAGCATCATACTGTAATGAAGTCTAGATATACTGATTCTGGGTCTGTGTCTTTGGACTGTTGCTGCATTTTGCTGCCTTGCTTCCTGCTCTGCTTATCTGTGTAGCTTAAAAGTAACTACCTGCATATATCAGGAGATATTGTCTTCTGATTGCTTAAAATCTGCACTCTTCTCTTACATCTTACCCATTGTTTTTTTACATTAGTGTGATCAGCAACTGTGGCTAAAATTTACTCCATAATTTTTTATAAATAAATAGTCTGTGTGTAGCAACTTTTACACAAATACATTTTATTTTTTATGTTCATCCTTAGATTACTGCTACAGTAGCCTAAGCTATATGGGACTTCCTGCTAAGGATCAGAACAGCTGACCAGTTTCCAAAGCCATGGGGATCCTTTCATGCTGTCACTGCACTGCATGAGGAAAGCAGGTTACCATCAGTGGCTAGGGTGCCAAAACTTTAGTTTCAGAGCCTAAAATTAAGGAAAATATTTTACACACTCTGGATGTCAACAGAAAACTCAGATAACATATTGACAGCACAAAACCTTTCAGGATTGAATGGCAGCTGTTTGTCTCCAATGAGCGTAAGATGACAGTTTTTTAAATGGATGCCACATTCTATCGCTTTTTGTTATTCTTACCAAAACAAAACAGTTCTTGGCAAAGTCCAGGCCTGTTCTACCTAGGTTCTGGCTACTTATGTAGCATTTTGGAAAAGGGTGGACTTTAGCAATATACTAGAAGTAGTAACTTAGTCATTTGCACTCACCTTTACCAAGCACTACCACGTGTTCTCCATGGGCTCCTGAACTCTCATCCGTCTTCCACATACCTTGCTTTCTAAGCTCTGGTATTCATCTCATATAGTTTAGGCTACTGCAGCAGTGATCTATTGATGAACATAGTATAGTTGTGTAAGTAAACCTCCCATAACAGTAGATATTTGAATAGATCACTACTACGGTAACCACACCCTCCCTCTCTCCATCTGCATTTACTATTTTTATGTAAGGGTGTTGGATTTATATTTGTATGTATGCTATATGGCAGTACTGTAGCCTCCTTCTTCTTAGGCAAGAAAGAAGAAGGCAAGAAAGCTCTGATGTTTTAGCTCTATACCCTCTAATTTTTTCTGCTTACCTCATGTAGGGCACTGGCTAGGTTGTGTGGTAGATGCTCTAAAGCTTTTGAAGTTAGCCGACTGGTCTGATTCTTGGCATTTAACCCCGTATAGCTCAGGCTACTGCAACAGTGATCTATTCTAACATCTGCCATTATGATAAGTTTGCATACACAGCTGTACGTTCTGTGACTTGTGTGTGTGTGTGTGTGTGTGTGTGTGTGTGTGTGTATATATATATATATATATATATATATATATATATATATATATATATATATATATATATATATATATAGATATATATAGATATATATATATATATATATATGCCCAAGGATTCTGTCAAGACACTCAAGCATTTTCTTCACATCTATGTGCATGTATGGTCTTGTAAATTGCAGTGCTGCTGTTTAAAACAAAACATTGTTATTTAAGTATGCCTATTGCTGATATATGTCATTTATCAGTATTACAGTGTTTACCAAGAACACTGACTCTTGATGATTGTCTTTTATGCTGTGTTCTAAGAACTGTGTGTCTTGCACTCTTCTGTATCAGCATTGCATCAGTTAAATCCTTTACACATTGTACAAGAACAGAGTACCTGAATCTATTCTGTGTGTCCACATTACATTAGTGTAACTCATGTACTCAAAGTATGCAGTGAACTCTATCTCCTAACCATTCTTATCAGCATTGGTTTGCTGTAATTCACTGGGAAACTGTATGCTGAAGTCTTTTCTGAACACCGCTCTTAGTGTATTTACAAAATTCCTGCATCTGACCTTGAACTTTCGTTTGCATTTAAATATTTAGGCATTGGGCTAGACTGCATGTAATCTTAGTCTACCCCCTTGGAAAACAAAATAACATTCTTTTTTATCCAGCTCAAATAGACCAATAAAGTAACTCACATTCACATTCTAGAGGCTTATAGTTCCATAATTAAATGTATTTTTTTTTTTTTGCCAAAACTGGAATTTGCAATAACAGTAACAGCATTAGCATCCTCATGTGCAACTGTGCTAATTCCAGCAACAACTCTTAAGGTAATGAAGACTTGCCACACTGGCGTGTCATAATGGGCATCACTGTGTCACACGTGAAAAAAAAAACACACTACCTACCAATTCGTAATAGAGTCATATATTTATTTGCTAACCTAGATTCAGATTAATAAAATGTTATTGTTGAAGTTAAAACGGTCATTTGCCATTGCCTCTTAAACTGTTCTAGACAAGCATCACAATCTCTGTTTTGCCACCTCTCCACACATTTTTATAGTGACTATTACAGAACAAGCTTTTCAAAAATAGTTTCAGCTCCCTGGAACATTCTCCTTCCAGTCTTTAGAACTGTTTATAACCTGAAAAGTTTCCGCTTTAAAAACAACAATCCTTGGTCATATAACTGAATGTAGATCCTTCGATAATGGTAACAACACAAATTATTTTCATATTGCATTACATCAAGCCTGATATGTGTACATATTGTTTTTTTTATTTTTTTATTTATTTAACATTTGTTGACCGGGAAAGTCCGACTAGGTTCCACAGAGCCTGTTTTCAGCGGAGGCCCGGGGAGAAATGCTCCAGAATTCCATATTGTGAATGCCTATCAGTATTTGAATCTGTATTTCCAACTTTTTAATTATCCTGCTTGTGTTCAGATTAGTTGCACTTTATCACTACTCTAATGCTTTGTCAAATTACTGTCTTGTAAGCTTCCACTTTACCTGTGCTACTTTATAAAGTATTGTTGTGAATACTTAGTACAATTGCTCACGTAGCTGCCTTTATCTCGGAATATGGTTGGAAAGGATCCACAGAGCAGCTCACTACTCACAGCTAACTAAATGACTAAAACAAACAAATAATGTTTTGTTAACATACAGTACCTAGATAGCCAGAGAAGTACAGTAACATGAGCACTACGCAGTCCCTGTCCCTCAGCTGACTGCTGAAGGACTGGGTCATTTACTCAAACCTCGTTTACTCAGGTCACAGCAAGGGCTATTTACCTCTGCATTACTGAGTCAACACAATGTACGATTTTAATATCTCTTTTACAAAGATTCTTTCCTTTTACTTTATTGCTTTCTGATAAAAATTGATAATTTCATAAAGGTTAACTGATATTTTGCCTGTTCAATATAACTGTTAAGTTTAACTTTTGTTTTTCTCTGTTTAAGGCAGTATAGAAATTCTGGATCTACTGAATATTTCCTTTCCAAAAAGGAGACTGATGAAAATGACAGAAAACTATTTAAGAAGTTTAGGTATGTTTTAATTTATTGCTACACATAATTGCCATCTGTTAAAATGCATCTTCTTCCATTGTTACCTTTTATATCTTATGGGTAGTTATATAGGAATCCAAAATTGTAAGATGTATTATCTCAAATCCCAAATGTTTTATACATATGTTGAAGGCTTCTGGTGAAGTGAATGAATGAATGAGTGTTGTGGCAGGCAGTATTCAGTCCTTTAGCCCTGCTTGGAAAATTCCATTCACCAATATCATGAGAAGGGAAATAGTGTTCAATATACTACAAATCTGTCTTTTCTGTTATGAGCCCTGGATTCTGTTACTACCAGTTGAAGAATGGTGTTAAGCCAAATACATTTTCCTGTCTTTTCTGGCCTCCTCTTTTGCTGAACTCTTTGCAGTGTGCAAGTGCAAGCTTTTTAGTGTATTTGTTATGTGCACTTGGATGCTATACCAAAATGGGAGGAAGGGGCTACAGTTAACATCTCTGAATGATGGCACACCTCAACAGTATAGCACACCCATCAGCCCTCAATATCTTTGACCCAGATGCCATTGTTTCAAAAAACATGTCAATCCTAGTCAGGTTCTAAACCCACTAATAACTGATTCAGAAGTCATGGTACTGCCATCTATACCACAGTGATATTGGTAGTGATTGATTGAAAAAAGATGCATTTCACAACTGGTCACCCTTATTATCTCTGAATCCTTTCTCATGTTATGTACCTGTACTTTAGTAGCCCTTCCTGTTTTTACCGCAAACTGGTTTTACCAATTAACTACTGAATGTTTATGTCATTCATTCCTTCCTTCTATGCATTATGTATTTAGTTCACTCACTTTTCATTCATTTTCTAGTACCTATTGTATCATAATCAGGGTCACAAATGAACTAGATCCTGTCTTGGTGCTTAATGGATGCAAGGCAGAGATCTAATCTTGGCCAGGGTACATACTCATGCAGAACATGCTCACCTACAAGAAATTTGAATGGTCACTAGAACACCTACATTTTGTCTTTAGGATGTATAATGAAACAAGATCACCTGGTGAAAATCCATGCACATGCAAGTGGGATATGCAGACTCTGTACAGGGACTCCCCAGCCGGGAACTTGATGAAAGAAACAAGTTCTCAGAAGCAGCAATGCACCTCTGTGCCATAATTTTTTGTCAGTCTTCACTGATTTTCCAGTTAACCAAGTATGCGGACAAATCCTATGGACAATTTTAGCTGTGATACTGTTACTCATTACTTGTGTGCTTCCTCCGGCTAACCTGTGAGTTAGTGGATTAAGCATTATTTGTTTCAGTTTATTTATTTTTATTTTACTTACTGGAATTTCTGTTTAGGCAAGGCCTGTTTTCAGTACCTAGACAGAAAAAAAATTCAGTGAAAGAAACATAATTATTGATAAAGATGTAATATACATAAACAGAATTTATACAAATTATAGATCTCATAAATAGAAAAACAGAAATTTACAGTGGCTATTACATTAAATACAAACTTTATACACGGCAGATAAAACTACTAAGAGTTAAATCCTTCTGTATCTTCTCTTAGCAAATAGATATAATGATAGTATGCAGACAGTATCCCTCGACACCTGCAGATAAAACATAACCATTTAGCCTATCTAGTAAGGTTTCATGGCATTATAATAACAGGTAAAGTACAGTGGGTTTGGTTTAAGTAACTTTTACTTATGTGAGGTTAAGGTATAAGATGGATAGAGAAGCAATTAATAAAGGTAAATGAAGAGGTACAAGAGGGGAAGGAAGAAAAAAAAGATATAAAAAAGGTAACAAAAAAAAATAAAGAAGGTATCATTAATTATAATGCAGCTTAAATTGACTGGTTCATAAAATAGATGTTTAATGTTAAAAGACAGACTCTGTGATCCAGCAGCACGGAAAACTGGCCAGCAGTGTTCACCTGCTTTCCCCATGGCTTGACACCCATATGTGGTTTCTGTTGAAGGGTATGTTGCTACTGCCACTGAAAAACTATTTGGATTACGGTGCTTTGAGTGGCAAGACACATTAGGTGCAAGATTCTCTCACAGGTCACGTTTAGGCCAGTGAAGTAGAGACCATCAGGAAAGCTAAAAGAAATAATGATTGTTGAACCTCGTTACAGTTTGAAGAGGTATTGATGGATTTCCTGATTGTTCTAGGTCAGAATTTAGAAAAAGATTTGAAAGCGTTGTACTTTTTGAAAGTGTGGCTTCTTCTAGCACTGCTGCCAATCTCCCAACCAGGATATAGTTAAAATAGATAACACTCTGTTGTTTGAAGTGCCATCCCTAGAATGTGAATTTACTGATCTCAGCTACTGTTTTTCAGGCTGTTCATAGTGTACCTCATAAAGGCACTGTCATGGTGATTGTAATTGACCTCATGCACACCAGTGATGAATTTCAAATTTTAAAACAGCCAGAATACTGTTACACACTGTACATATGTGTCTAGACTTAGATTTAACAATAGTAAAATGCAGTAAAAGCAGAGTGTATTTCCCCAAGTGGAGCTAGCCATCTTATGAGTTTCTTGATAGATGAACAGTAATTGAGATGTAATAGAATGAACACATGATTCAGTGTCAAATGTAGTTATTCATTTATTTGTAAATTTATTTCATTGAAGAGTCCTATAGAAAAGCAGTAGTAATATTTACTATTTTCTAATGAAATAACTCAAGCTGTCCTACTGTAAGCTGCTTCATATTTATTAACAGGAACAAATATCCATACAGATGCAGAATGCACAGTTGGGAGTAGAAGGGTGTTTGCAAGTATATAGTAGGTTTCCATCGTAAAGAGTGATTTAAGGTAGTATTAACAACCTGGACATGATTAGTTTTTTAATTTATTCACCTTATATGAATATCGAATGCCAGTGTATTTTCAGTGGTGACACCTTGATATATGACAAAATCTGACATTTCAGATGGATTACATTTCAGAGAAATAACTGATGATGGGTGAGTGAGCCTTCTAAACCTTTGTTTACAAACATAACCTCCAGCAATAATGTATTTAATTGTTTTATTATTTTTTTCCTGATGCATTAGCTTAATTGGAGCTTATCTCCCCAGGCCTCTACTGAAAATGGACATGTAACCAGCTAGACTAGCCCGGTCAACAAATGTAAAATAAATAAATACATAACCTTAAGATGTTCTTTATTAGATTGCTGCTGCAATAGCTGTTATACATGGAATGTCACATAGTCTGCCAAGGATGCCATACATCCGGCCAGTCTACAAATCTTCAGGCACCTTCCTCACATAGGTTCATGGGTTCATAGGTAAGTACTAGGCTATCTGCCCAAGAGCATTTATAAGCCTAGCCAGAATGTGTTAGCGTTTGCCACCCCCTTAGATTAGTTCCCTGTGCCTCTGTCCAGCAGAGCCATTAGTTCCCTGCGCCACTGTCCAGCAGAGCCACTGCAGTGATCCCCAGGGTAAATTTTCTGTTGCCCATCCACCCGTCAAGGTTTTTCTTGAAGAGTGTTAGTGAGGGGCTCTGCCTGATGTATATTGGAATCCTGTTCCAAAGCATGGAGAGACTCTGGGACAGGAATCTATCCCCCGAGCATGTCCTATTTATCATTGTGGTGAGGTTTATATCTCTAGAGCTTGTGGCTCTCCGGGATTTGTTTTTTTTTAGGTGGAGCATGTCCATCAATTTTGGGTTGGACATGGCCTTGTATGTCAGGCAGAGATCACCTCTGAGTAAGCAGTATGCAACCAAGTACAGCTGGAGTTTCTTGAGTTGGGCTGCATAGGGCATCTGTTTGAGGCCAGTAATCCTCTTGGTGAGGTACTTTTGTGGTCTTTCCAGCTGTTATAGGTGTCTTGTAAGGTACATCCCAAATGGGGCATTGTATTCTATGATGGGTCTAATGAGTAATGAGTAGAGAGGCACAATAACCTCTTTTGTTCTAGATGCGAACCCTTTTGTGATCAGGTGGGCCACATAGAAGGATTTTCTAACCACCTTGGCAATATGATTATCAAAGGAGAGATTACTATCTACTTGGGTCCCCAGATCCCTTATTACATTTTCTGTATTTAGGGGACTACCATCTATGTGGTAGTTCACGGGTACTTTGTTTTTTCCAAAGGGGATGACTATGCACTTTTTGGCATTTAGCTTGAGGCCATGTTTTTGACACCAGGTATCCATCTCAGTGAGACCCATCTTGAGGGTGTCTGTATCAGCCAGAGAATCAATTATGGCCCCTAGTTTGCAGTCGTCTGCGAACTTGGTCAGCCATAGTCCTCCTATGCTTGCCTGTACCTCTGAGAAGTATATACCAAACAGGAGGGGTCCTAGGACTGAGCCCTGGGGGACGCCACTTTTAACTGGTTTAGAGTTGGACGTAGAGCCTGCAACTCTTACCATGTGGGTTCTATCCATGAGCCAGTTGGTAACCCATCTCATGACGGACGGGTTTATGTTCAAGCTGGTGAGCTTGTCTATAATACTAGACTATGGAATGGTGTGGAAAGCCTTTGCGAGGTCTAGGTAGGCTGTGTGGACCTCCTTTCCCTTGTCTAATGCCTTGGTAACCATCTCAAAGAAGTCCACCAGATTTAGGAGGCATGGTCTGCCCTTAACAAAGCCAAACTGGGTAGGGTCCAAGGTTTGGAGGTTCCCAATGTCTCTGTTAATGAGTTCCATGATGATGTGTTCCATAGCCTTGCAGACCAGGCTAGTCAGGCTTATAGGGCGATAGTTCCCGGAGTCCGTTGTGGCTCCACCTTTGTGGGTACGTAGCCTGTAGAGAGGCTGAGTTTGAACAGTGTGTTTAGGTGAGGGGTTAGTTAATTTTGGAGCTCTTGTAAGACACAGCCTGGGACAATGTCCGATTCCATTGAAGCTGTGTTTTTGGCTTTGGATAGGGCTGTTTTAACCTGTGTGTTGGTGATTGACGGGGCCCTACATTCTTCTGGTATGGTTATGGGCCCTTTAGGGGGTGAGAGGGGGTGAAGTTTGCACTAAACCTATCTCCCAGAATGTTGGCAATATCAGTCAGTTCAGTGTATTTTGTGCCATTCTGCACTAACTCAGAGCAGATCTGAGAGTTTCCATGTAGGTTCTTGGCATAGCTAAAGAATGCTTTGTGGTTATCTTTGGAGTCATTGGCAATTTTTCTTTTGAAACTTTAATGAGGGATCATAGTTTCTTGCTGATACTAATCAGAGATGTCTTTCCTTCTTGGGAATTTACTGTTTTCTGTACTAGTTTCCTCCTTCTGTTGTCATGGCATCCAATAGCAAGCAACTCTAAGAGAGACATCATGATGTAACAATACTGTGAACTTTTTTGCTGCTAGTCTGTATATACGACTGTCATCAGCATTATGTCTAGTGTTTTATCTCAAGGTCATCAGACAAATAAGTACCCCACTGGGAACCCTTCCTGTTTCTTTTCAACATTTTGTCAAAAATCTTCAGTCGACCTGAAAGGAAAAGTCTAAGTGTGAGTACCAAGTACCATATATGGACACTAACTCTAGGTGTTAGTTTTGTTTAAGGGCTGCACACAACATTAAATGATGTTTAATTTGTCTGTTGTTCACCCTAAGACTGTTAGGTTAAACGTCTTTCACATTTTACCTAGAGAATGGATGTCTTCAGTAATTAGCTATGGTGTTGTCCTCCTCTGCTACTGCCCTTCACCTTCAGGTAAAAAAGAAATAAAAGGTGTCAAGAGAGGTGACTGGTGATAACTATGTATCCTCCTCTCTTGCATGATCTGTGATGGATAACTCCACCAAAGAGCATCTGCAGCACCAAGACCATCTGTCTGATTTTCTTGGTCCCTCTAGTGCCAGCCCCTTTGGAGGCCACTATGGCCCAGGATCCAGAAACCTCCAGTTAAATTATAGTTTCAACTGAGACAGTTGGGAAAGGAGAAGTAAAGACCATTTTATCTGTGCATGACTAAGGTATCCACCACATTCCTGTAATGGCGGATGTAGATGGCTCATTGATGAAGATATGGCCTATGGCTTCAACCCTAAAGATCATACATTTGGACACTCCGAAGAAACATAGAAAACCTATTCCACGTGTACCTCTATTATGTGGAAGAGAGTTGCTTCCTGTTCTGGAGAATGAGAATTCTCTTGCATTGAACAGCTTAATTATGCATCCCAGATTCCTTCCCTCACTGGATGTGACTCTGAGACAGATGACACATATTACCTCACTGGGAAATCAGCAGATAATCCACTGGGAGGGTAAAACATTTCAGACTCCCAGTAGTAATAAGATTTGTTCAATGTGGGCATCCGTAAGCCTGTTGTTACACCTCTAGTACGGGGGGGGGGGGATGTGGAAGATGCTTTTTCTGCTGCTTCTATGTCTCAAGACTCTCTGGCCCTTAAAAAAACTTGGCAGGTTTTATAGCTCCTGATTTGTACAAGTACTTCTATAAACATTCCCCCGGTAATGCTACTCTATAAACATTCCCCTGGTAACCCTACTCTCATATCTTGAATGCTGCCAAAGTTGCTAGAACCTTTCCTTTTTCTAACCCAAACCCTAATGATAAGGATAGCAGAGCACTTGATAGGTATGGCAAAAGTTATACCCTTCTACCAACTTAGCCTTTAGAGCCATTAACTGCCAAAACTATATGTTTGCATTTATTTCATCTGTTATGCGCAAAATTGGGTAAACCAAAAGCAATCACACAGAAAGGATGCTATCCTCAGGAATTGTATGCAGCAAACTGAAAGCTTTCACCAGAAAATCACAGTAAATAACATAGCTGAAAATCTGCACAACTCTTTTAATAGGTAGTTAAGCACTTCTGTCCATAGGGCATTATCAGATGTACCATAAATCACTACAATATATGCATCCAACATTCCATCATATGATCAAGTTACATCTAATAAAATGTAACAATATATTAAAAGTTTTATAACATCTCTATACAAATGTGATAAACACATATATTAGTAAAAAATATTAGTAAAAAAAGTATTATTAACATATATATATATATATATATATATATATATATATATATATATATATATGTATATAAGTTAATAAAAAATATATTTATAAATGTCATCACTTAATTTAACGTGCTGCTAACTGAAATATTCTCATTTATCAGCAGCTGGAGAGATCACAGAGGTTCCCGACCTATACAGATGGGCTAAAAGCCCTGTCCCTCTACTTAGTCTCATACAGACTGTTAAGTGGTGACCTGGCATACACGGGCATCTCAGACCCAGTGTTGATGGAGTTGTACATATCCATAAGTCAAACTCCACTTGTGCAATCCGTACACAAGGATACAACCTGGTCTGTAACATTAATAGAACTTGTAAGTGGGATAGATTTGCATCTCAAAGACTCCCCCATCTGTGGAATAGACTCTGTCTCCATGCCAAGCAGAGTACCTCACTAGTCCTCTTTAAGAGGAACCTGGATGACTGGATGGGAAACAGAAAATAAACACCTGGGATTCCACCTGTGTCCCTATTAGACAGGTGAAACAGGTGCTGACGTTGTGGGAACATGGGCGAAATTCTTCGCTAGGCTTATAAGGGCCTCTGGGCCAATAGGGTAGTATCATCCAATGAACCTGTGAACCTATTTATTCCTGAATAGTTCCCAGCATTAAACCTAATTTGCTGCATAATCTCAGTGTATTCTAACTTAAGCTTCAATGGGTCTTCCCCCGGTTCAATAGTAATTTGTTCTAGTACTACAAACAGGAATCTCTTATATTCCTTACACTCCGTGGTATGTTTATACAGTGCATTATTCTCGTTAGCTTTTTTTTATGCCATAACAATGCTCATAGATATGTTTACATGATTTGTGCTCGGTCTTGCCAACATAATGTCAGCGATCGCAGTCGGCTAGATATACAATGCCACTGCTGTCACATGTTAAATGTATGTGTGAACCTAAAATAATATTCTAAACCGCTGAGTTTTAATTCGGGTCCAACATATATCGTTGGGCATTGCGAACACGTATAGCTTTCTGTATTAGTAATATTGGTAGATTTTTGCACTACCTTCAATATCTCTTTTATGTTCCTGCTCCTTTTATAAATAAAAGTAGGTATATTGACTATCCTCAGGAGTATGCCATCATAACAGAAAAATGTTTTCCAGTTCTGTTCCATTAGCTGTCTAGCATTAAAAAACCCTGGACTATATTTTAGAACTATATCCTTGTTAAAAATAACTATTATGTGAAGAATCTTTTAAAGATCCATCTGTTGATAACCCATTTGCTGACTGGGGACTATGCCTAGTATCACTGCCTTTAAGAACTTGTTCCTTGATGTCATTAACTAAGTCTGTGGAGCAACTTCCATCCGTAAACACAGACACTAACTTCTTCATTTCATGCTTCAAGTTGTCATCCTCTGACACTACACTTACTAAGCATATGGACCAGGGATGTCCAAACTTTTTGGCTCAAGAGCCACTTACCATACTTTGCATTTTTTTTTGAGAGGAGGGTGGCACATTACCATATCCAACATGTATCTGTCTATTCAAAACAGTTTCTTGTTGGACATACAGAAGGCCAGATAAAATGCTTTGATGGGCTGGATTGTGGCCTTAAGACAAATTGTTGGACACCCCTGCTATGAACTGACCCTTAGTTAAGCTTTTCTGCTGTTGCGAGAAAGTGATTATTGTTATACTGTAAATATGTATAATATGTACTGTAAATATGTATTGGAGAAGGTAGGTTTACAGAAAATATTAGATTAAAATTTCCTTCCCTCAAATTCTTTCTCCAGTGGCACATCAAGGTAATTAATACTAGTGGTTGAAATATTATAGGTAAACATAAAAAGTGTCACAGTATTTTGAATATAATCTAAATACATCTAACAACACATGCAATTTATCTAGGGTGCTTTGCCATGTAATAAAAATATCATCCAGGTACCATTAGTATAACTGAAACTTGGATGCAAAATGAGAGCTAAATATGTATTATTTTGCCCAGTACTGCATTTTAAGATTTGCAAAGAAAGGGGCACAGGCAGCCCCCATGGTTAAACCACTGATCTACCAGTAATATTCACCATCATAAAAGATGAAATTGTTTTTAAGGACCATTTCCATCAGTGTGGTCAATTTAAACACTTCCTGGTTACAAAGAACCTCACACCAATGTTGTAAGTCAAAGTGTAAAAAGCTTTCATGAGGAATGACTGAATATAAGTCTATTACATCAATTGCTAAAAAAATAGTGTTAGAATCATATTATCCTGTTTAATGTTCCCCAGAAATGCCCAAGAGTCTTTTATCATTAAGGGGAATTTTAATTTTATATTTATATATGTGGCTAGGGGGTCTGCTTTTGACCCTAATAATATGCTCCTTTAACATATTGTAAAGTAGACGATCAATTCTCCTGCAGGCAGCATTTATCACATTCTTAAATAATCTTAAATATTATGATGCATTATTGAGTAAAGAGATCATTTGTCAAGAATAATCTATGCTGATGCTCTTCATATTGATCACTGCTGCAGTAGCCTTAGCTATATGGGTTATATCCTACCAAGCATATAACAGCCAGCCAGCTTCCAAAGCTTCAGGGCACCTTCCATGCATCTAAACTGTCAGGCTGCTTCGTACTGCTGCGAAAGGGTACGCTCCTCTGAGGCTTTTGAGAATTGACGGTCAACTTGGGCTTTCCTTTGCTGGAGCAGATAAGAACCTTTGGGGGGGGGGACTTCCATTTTCTTATATTTACTGATGTTCCATTATTTTCCTCATCTGGAAAGTTATTTTAAAGCTAGGAGTATTATGTTTTAATGGACTGTCTGGAGATTATAACATACTTTTAAATTGAGCACTCATTTTTCTGTCAGTTTACAAGTAGTGTAAACTAACTGATAACATATTTTCTGTGGATAAATTGTGTTTAATTGTGGATTATAGTGCTGCCATAGTATTTGAAAGTGCTTTTTACTGTTTTTTTCTGTCAAAAAAGTAACTTTGGTGCAGGAAATTCCCCTTTCCATGGGGTCATCCCTCAAACTGCAGATCAGACTCTTTTGTTTCCGTTATTCATCACATGCTTTCCTAAGGAGTGATAGAACCAGTTCTTCCTTCCCAGGTGGGAAGAAGGGGCAACCTGAGTCAATGCAGACTATTTCCAATTGGTTGCCTAAGGCTATTACATTTTGTCAAGGCAAACTCTACTAGGACCTTGGCTTAATCCATAGCTTTTTGGAAAGTCTTGGGTTCTAGATGTATTCTGGAAACTACAACTTGGTCTTCTAATCATACTTTCACAAAGCACTACTGTATATGCTTAATTCCTTCTCCAGGTCTAGATCAGGCTTTGCTAAGGCCATTCTCCACAGGGTCTTGGACTCTTCTCCTTCCACACCCCAAATGTATTAAGTGAGGGTAATCTATCCCTATAGCTAAGGCTACTTCAGCTGTGATTAATATGATGAACATAGTACAGTTGTACTATGATATTAACATTAGATGTTTGAATGATTACTGCTGCAGTAGCTGCTCACCCCTCCATCCCCACTGTTTTTAGTATGGTATTTTTGCCAGGGTGAGGTTATTTATTTATTTATTTATTTTTTCCTAGCATTGTCCTTTCATGGCTTAGCCTCCCTCTTTCTGTTGCCAGGGAAGCTGTAAAGGGATTGGTGCCCAAACTTGTCTTTTATTCAGCTTAACTCGAGCTGACTGACAATTTGAGAGTGCGAAATGTCCCCCTGAAGCTTTGGTAGCTGGACGGCTGCTATATTCTTGGCAGGATATAGCCCATATAGCTAAGGCTACTGCAGTAGTGATCATTCAAACATCTGCTGTTATGGTAAGTTTACTTCTACAACTGTACTTTTCAATAAAGAGCAATGTAGAATCATTTGCATGACAGATTTAAGTGGAATCCTCAAAGTGTTTCATTTGATTGACAAAAATGAACATCAGTAGGCAAAATCATAGATTCTGAAGTAATATGTCTCTCCTACATTAATAGTACTTTTTGTGCTACTCAGATACGTGAAAAACTTAGTCAGGCTAGAGCTTTTTTGTCTATTTTTTTTAGAAAACTGTGATTTATGATGGAAAAAATATTTTGTCCAAGAGTAGTGTTTTGCTTATATGACAATCATTTAGTCCATTCCTGAGGAATTCTGAAAATAACAGTAGAATGGTATCATTGATATCGTGATCTATTCACAGACCATGCTAAATGGGGGTCTATATTAGAAGACCAAATGTTTAGGTGGCGAACGGTCGATTTTAACACAGGGAAAGACTTCCCTTGGCAGTTCGCCATAGTTTGCTATTTCCCTACTGCTGAACGATCTTGGAGTAGGTATATTTAGTTATGGGGTGTGTGGGGGGCACAGCCCCCCACATCGGAGGGGTGAGGGGGGCAAAGCCCCCCAATTAATTTTGATGTAAAGTAATGTTTTTTGTGTTGTGGCCGAGGGACGTGTTTCCCTAGGACATTCGACATTATGCGGTTCGATATTAGAAGATCAATGTTTAGGTGTTCGATCATCTAAACATTCGGTCTTCTAATATAGACCCGCTAAATGTCACTAATAGAATGACTACACTGTAGGAATTTTGGTCATTATCAAAGTATAATCTCTTTTTGTCTTTGTAAGGAGGTTTATGTGCTATATTGATAGAGACACTGCCATTGTATAGAGGAATGAAAACCAATTTTATTGAAACTGCAGTCAGTTTCAGATGCTTCTATAAAGATACATATGGCAGGGACATTTAATGCACAGTATAAATAATGGTTGCAGCTAAATAAAACCTTTGACTTACAAATGAAGCAGGTTTGTGTTTTTAACAACATTTTCATTATTAGGCCACTACTGATTTTATACAGATGAAACATACTCAGAATATAATACGTTTTACTATGGCTGACTGGTCAGAGTACAGTGGTAATGGATATACCTAAGAACATGCTGGCTTATTAGTATTGCATGTATCTGTTCAGCAGAATATTGGGGTCTATATTGAATTCTCGAAAGCTGACAATGTCAAATCTGACATTGTCGGCATGAGAATAGCGGAACTGCAGGACGTTGAAGAAGTAAACGAAATTCTCCATAAGGGGAGATTTCCATTTACTTCAATGTAGTGCGGCCTCAGAGTTGGTATATTTAAGTAGTGGGGGGGGGGGTGTGAGTGGTGTGACCCCCCCCCCACATGGGGGCAAGCCCCCCTGCCTACACCATTTAGTTTTTTTTTGTTTTTTTTTTGGGACATTCAATGTTTTAACAGTTCGATCACTAAGGGTCGACATTTAATGATTCGAACTGTTAAACATTCGATGTTCCAATATAGACCCGAATATTGCATGGGGAATATGCTTCCTTTGTTGCCATATGCAGTTGATCATCTCCTGTACACATAGTCTCCACTGGGAGTACTTCACTGGGAGTAATCAGTACTGAATCTCCTCAACATGTCCACCATTTCCCTCTTTCCTGAAAGAGGGAAGTGGACGTATTGTCTCATTTTTCCTCACCCCCAACATCAACTCTTGTGGCACCAAGGCACTACCAAACCTGCTCATATGGACTTTAGTCAGGGTTTTACTCATCTATTTTACAAAACTGACCCCAGGATGTTCTGTTTTGTGCTTGTACTTTATCCTGGTCTTTTAATTTTGTACATAATTGTACTCAGTATGTTTCATGATACTAACTGTAACCAAGAGCAGGTCTGAACATGTAACATCACTATTAAGCTTTATTGTGATACTTATTCTCTGATGAAATGTTTCTTTCAGAACAGTGTTAAACACTACCATCCACATTTCATTGTTTTTATTAAAACAGCAAAAAATACAACATATGGATAACTCCTCATAATGTATACTTTCAAAAATCTCTTTTTCTTTTCTGTGGCAGGCAAGTACAATGCAAACTGGTTAAGTGGGAAAGAATCTTGAGTTTAGAAATAAATTTTAATAATTCTGCATTTTCAACATAATCCTTTAAAAGAGGTATATTTTAAAATAATTTGAAAAATGCTGTTTCCTTATTGTACAAAACGCATTTTAACAGAAAATAAATTATGTTTTTTGGCCAGTGTTCCATGCTATATAAATGCATAACAAACTGAAGTAGTTTTCTTTTCTCATTCTTTATAACATTCCATCAATATTTCATATTGCTATCTAAGATTTTTTTCCTACATCTTCATGAATTTCTAAACAGATACCTGGATTTCCGCTCACTAATTTCTAAACAGGCACCTGGATTTTCATTCAGTAGATTTATGTTGAAGTGGCAAAAACATTTCCTGTTCTATGCAGTCTACTTATCTGCATTCATTTCAACAAGATAAATCTTTCTGCTTTATGTAATGGTGGTATTTCTTGGAAAAAAATATATTTTACTTCAGCTACTCGTCAAGATAATTAAAATGGCTCAGATAGCTTGGAATGCACAAATCTATCCCATTAGCTTCTGGTTATATCATTTGCCAAACAGGCTCTTTTTTTCTTTTTGACATTAGCACAGGATCCTTTGTCCTTGAGATATTTACCCAGTAGCTTCATTTTCTCAAATCTTGGAGAGCATTACATGACATCCATACCATTTCTAGTCTGATATATGTATTGAGAAGGAGTATAGAATAATCCAGGATATATTTTCTTCATGGATATTAGTTTTATAAAATAATTCAATTTATTCTAAAGTAAAGAAAATTTAACATACATGGAATAATCAGAACTAGGTTATTAATGAAAGCAAGAGAGACAATTTTTCAGAATCTCTAACCATTACTTGAAAAAAGAGATTTCCATATATTCATATTCAAGAAATGGGATTGTAGTACTTTAATCATATTATAGTTCAGTCTGAGAATATCCTTTGGAATTTTAGAGTGATTTTGAATGCATTTGCATTTTTCTTGTTCAATTATAATATGTGTGATTAGTTACTTGCAGATGTTTCCAATAAGTTCCACTGTAACTTTTCTTAACTACTGACAAAATCAGTAATGTACATCTGTATTCTGGTTATATATCCTCCTTGAAAGCATCCAGCAATGTATAATTTTTAATGAAATTAATGTTAATGATAATGAATCCATACTTCAATAAGTTATTATATAAGAATTTCCAAAGTTGGGAAACACATCTGCATGACCAAAATATACATGGTATTTCACCTTTGTAGAATGACAAGCTGATCTCTTTTGAATTCTTGCTCCATTTGCTTCATTTTGAGTTATTCAATTTTTTTTGGTTATTTATTTAATTTTTACTTCCTATTAAAGTTAAAATAAGTGGGTAATCTAGAATGTACAGCATAAACACTATGACATATTATGAGGTGTGTCTATAAATAAAGCAACAAAATGTTTCAGATGATAAGATTGTTCACTATCAAGGCCCATTTTATTTTTGTAATCTAAATCATGCAATGTTTATCTCATAGTGAGGAATGAAATGCAGTTTGTTATATTTAATACCTAGAAACAGTTTGCATGTTTCTGAATCTATGTGATTCTTTCCTTAATGAGTTAAATAATAATTCTAATTTATTTACATTATGTAATTGTTCGTTGATTAAAATCAGTCATGAAGAAGGAGAAACCATGATAATATTAAGTATAGGAATGCAAGGTACAAATATATTACTCCTCTAATAAATTTTTTTAAGTAACATTTTTGTGATCAATGAAATCTGAAAATACTTTACAGTTTTTTTTAATAAAACATTTGTATCGATTATTTTAATATTGAAATGTACATATGAATTTTATGAGCTGGTTGGTACCCACTAAGATTTCTTCTAGAACCAAAACTTCACTTAAGATATGACAAGACTAAATCATGTTTCTGTATTGGTTTTGGCAGTTCCATTTTGTTCACCTTCATTATATATAAGTAGGGATAAATTTGAAGGTTTTTTGAAAGAAAGTTTAAACACAGTTTAACCAATGATATGTCCAAAGGTAATTTAAAAGCATTAAAACTTTATATACTGTTGTGAGTAAATATTACATGTAAAACCCACGTATTTAATGGTTGCATTTGATTTAAGAGCTAATCATTTAGAATATAAGAATTTCAGAATTTTACAATGCCCCTCAAAAAATGTTTCTTCCTTTAACCATATATGTAAAGAATTTGAAGGGTATAGATTGCAGAGATTAATTTAAATGCCAGATATCACAGGAATATATTCATTTTTTATTCTAAAGCTTTAGAAAAGAGAGGGAATTTTTATGTTAGAAAATATTTTTACAAAATATTACTATGAAATCTACCTCTTAATGGATGGCTTCCTGTATGGCAGAATGCACTCTGAATGCTTCTATATATATTTATTGTTTTATTGGTTGATAAACCTATTTGCCCTTACTTGTATGGCCTCCCTGCATTGCAAAACAAGCTTCTAAGAGATGACTAGCACCAGAGGCAACCTTTATTTTACATTGTATTTTTGAAACATGTAGTATTCTAATTGACAAAAAAATTGTTTCACCATTGCTATCAATTCTATTGATGGCAGTATTGATGACAAAAAAAAGGCTTCATCAGTCTTGAGTGATGTTTATGAACATTTTCAGACTATGACAATTTTCATTTGTTGTATCTGACTTCCTGAGTTTCTTTTGCAAAATATTTTAAGGAATGTTAATTCCTACAAAAGACTGACACTGTCAGCAACACATCAGTGCTATAGTCATATGTATGCACCATACCTGTGTACATAAAGAAAATATCAGACTTTATGATCTGTACATGGGATTTGCTTATATATATATATATATATATATATATATATATATATATATATCTTTATTTTACAATAGCAGAATCACTCTCCTCTGCTCACTAAGTAGTTTACAATGTGTAGAAAGCAACATAGCTTGAACTACAGTTATTTCCAAAACAGAGCACACTCCTACTGCACTAATACCAGGGGTTTATAGGTTCACATGTAAGCATAAGGCTGTCCCAGGGAATTCTAATAATTTGTCAATGTATACTGAAAAGGAGAAGTATTGCTTATAAGGGGAACCATTTGTCAGTTCAGTTTTGGTTAGACTTCCATATTGCTGTGACACTTATGACTAGTGTTTTATTGTTTTATGACTTCCAACATTTGCCAAAAAGTCTGAGGAAAAGCCCTTGCATAGGTATTTTTACAGGTAGATTCTGAATGCTACCAGCTGCCATCAGTGGTTGTTTTGGGCCTGGGACTAGAAGTCAGATGAATGATGTCATTCTACAAGCTAGCCCAGCAGTAATATTTGAGATATTAATGTAAGAGGTCTCTCAGAGAGACACAGCATTCTATATTCTGTCTTGGACCTAGCAACAACTAAAGAAGACCCATTCACCACACATTTGCCTTGCTCTAAGAGTAAGTTAACAACTAAAGAAGACCCATTCACCACACATCTGCCTTGCTCTAATAGTAAGTTATTAGAGTACAGTAATTCTCTTACAGTCAGGAATATAGCAAAACTTAATTTAGGTGTTGTTCTTTATTTTATACTGTCCTACAATTTTGTTTTAAACATTTCGTATGGCTTTGAACTATGATGTCACTGTAAATGCATATTTAGTATTGTCTTGTTATTTTATTATTTATTATAACATATATTTAAACCTTTCATTGTGGCTGATCTGTCTAGAGATATTTAAGTTCTGAGAGGACTTGCATATTTATTTGGTGACACTGTGGGCCACTCCTAATAGCCTTGCTCTTGGTCAAACTACCATTTGTATTATAAGTAACATTACATAGTAAGATTGGACACCATTTGTTAAGGGCCTTAAAGTAGCTGATAAGGAGCTGGCTTGTGGCAGTGATAACTGCCTTATAGTCTGGGCAAAAGGGGGCATAGCTAGTAAACCTGTGCCAGCCTTTCCCAGGTGTGTGTGTGTGTGTGTGTGTGTGTGTGTGTGTGTGTGTGTGTGTGTGTGTGTGTGTGTGTGTGTGTGCTGCTTGGGCAGGGACATGAAGCACTGGTTGGATAGAGAGGGTGCTGAAGGGCTTGGATTGGCCATTCAGCTGAGATCTCAACTCTATAGCTGTGTGAGAGGGGAGTCTTACTGGGGATCTGGAGAAAGAGGAAGAAACCAGCCCCAGAGTGACTTTGGTCTCTGTGTGCTCTTAAGGGAAATTGAACTAGATGCAGAAAGCTGCATCTGAAAATACTGTTTGTGTACTTATCATCCTCTCAGTGTATGTCCCCCATTGTTGCCAATAGTGAGGATTGAGGCTCCTTGATTACTGGTCCAGTGGTGGGGCATCAAATGAATTGGTTGGCAGTGGTGGGATCACCACATCACTTACTGCAATTCAGTGGTGTGGATATTAAACTCCTGTAGCCTGTAAACAGTGGTCACTAAAGAAGGTTATGTACTCTCAACCAGCCACATGGTAGACATTCAGAGTTCCATATCACAGTAGTTTTATTTATATTTTTTGCTTAGTTAGTCAGAGAGAGGAGGCAAGGATGTCAGTAGAGGAGTATGGCAAGCCGACAAGGAGTCTATTTGCTGAGATGTGCCAAGCCAAAGAACTGGTGCATGCCAACTTGACTAAATCAGAAATGATTGCAGACTTAGTCACAGCTGAATCACAAACCAGCAACCAGGAGGACAACCAGACTGGCCTTGAGGATGTACAGCTCTCAGAAACTGGACAGTTCAGTCTTTCCACAGAGGACTTAAAAATCCATCTGGAGTTAAAGAAACTTGAACTGGAGGACAGACATTTGGAACTAGAATCAGCAGAAAGACTGAGGTGTTTGGAGGCTGAAGAAAAGGAGAAACAGATGGCATTAGAATCAGCAGAGAGACTGAGATGTCTGGAATGTTGACTCTTCGCCAGGGTCATGGAGGTAATGGGGAAGGGAGTATCTGAACCCCAGAAGCAACAGAGGTCAGTAAATCTCTTCCACGACTTACAGAAGGTGATAATTTTGATATTTTTATTCATATGTTTGAAAGGGTATGTAAACAGTATAATGCTGACCAAGGGCTCTGAGTACGGTTCCTGACCTCCTTACTCTATGGTAAAGCTGTAACTGCTGTTTCTAAATTGTCTGCTACTGATTGCTTAAATTATAACACTGTTAAAATTATTTATTAGAGTGTTTTAAGATAACACCTGAAGCTTATAGAAAAAAGTTTCATGAGCATAGATGCAAGGCAGATGAAAGTGTGAGTGAATATATTGTTGAGTTAAGCACTTATTTTCATAGGTGGGTGAATGAGTGTCAAGTCACCAGTTCTGAAGGGCTGGCAGACCTTTTGGTGAAGGGAACAAGCCCTTAGCACTTTGCCTGATGACATGAGACTATGGTTAGCAGATAGAGAATGTAATACCGCAGATGAGTTGGGAAAAAAGGGAGACCTATACCTAGCAAGCAGGGCATCACTGCACAGGAAAGGGATACCCAGTTCTGTTCATGGGTGTAAGGGAACCCATGGTGGGCAGCCTAAACTGCCCCAACAGAGGCCGCCAGTAGCAGAGGAAGCCACTAGTTCAGGTACACAACAGGATCAAGGGTTAAATGTTTTAAATGTAACCAGTGTGGTCATATAGCATATAGATATCTGTGGAAGCAAGGTGGGGAACAAAAGGTGGGGGAGCCAGCAAGTGGGAATGACAGAATGCCAGTAGTAAGTTGTCTGGCGACACCAAGGGTACCAAACTACCACAATAGGTTATATCCTATCTTAGTAGATGGGAAACAGGCCACTGCTAAGAGAGAGACACAGCCTCTGACCTCACCATTGTGAAACCTGCAATGGTTAAAGAGGAGCACTACTTGGTTGGGCAGACTACTCCAGTCAGAGCTTTAGGAGGGACCCCATTCCAAATACCTTTGGCTAAGGTTTTCCTTGAGTGGGAGGGTGGAACAGGAAGCAAGCAAGTAGGTGTGTTTGAGGATATCCCTGCAGATGTCCTGATAGGGAATGATTTTGATAATGCAGTACCTTGTGTGCATGCAGTTACACTCAGTCAGGCTTGGAGACAAGCATGTGAGTCTGGTAGCCTGGGGGGGGGGGGGGGCCCAGACAGACTGCACACTTGAAGCCAGGACTGGTGAGGTGGTTACTTCGTGGAGGGAGCTATCCTGCAGCAGTGAGACTGAAGGTGAGCCACAACTACTTGTGGGTAGTGATGTTCCCCTGGACAGAGTGACTGCAAGGGCAGAGGTGAGTAGTAGTACCCAGGCTGACAATCAGGCACCACTGTCAGAGGATACCAGACTTTCTGTGGAAGGGGAGCTGGGAAGGGTTACAAAGAAAGACCTGAGGCAGGCTCAGCTTTCAGACTCTACATTAAAAAGCTTGAGGGAGGTAACCAGAGAGGTGCCTGATTCTCAATGAAAAGGGGAATCTGTATGCTGGGACATAGCATTACTGTATAGAGAGTGGACCCCTGGAGGAGGGGTAGAGCATGAGGGAATACAGTAGTTGGTAGTGCCCAGAGCCTACAGTCGGGCACTTCTCACCATAGCCCATGATATTCCCTTTGCAGGTCATATGGGCATAAAGCATGCCAAGAGACATATTATGCAGAACTTTTATTGGCCTGGGATTTTTAGGGATGTAACAGCGTACTGCCGGACCTATGAGCAGTGCCAAAAAAGTAGGCAAGGTAGGGCACAAGGTGAAGGTTCTTTTGGTGCCTTTACCTGTGACTGAGGAGCCATTTCAGAGTGTAGTTATGGACATTGTGGGGCCTCTGAGTACCCCAAGTTCCAAAGGGAAGATGTATATCCTAATGGTAGTAGATTATGCTACCAGATACCCTGAGGCGGTGGCTCTGTCCTCCATTAAGGCAGAAAAGGTGGAAATGCTTTGTTGAGATTTTCAGCAGGGTAGGTTTCCTTAAAGAAATACTGACTGACAGAGGTGCCAATTTCATGTCAGACATGCTGGCTTTTCTGTGGAAACACTGTGGGGTGAAGCACCTAAAGACCATCCCCTTCCACCCCTAGACTAATGGTCGGGTACAGAGGTTAATATCTACACTAATGACCATGTTACGGGCATTTGCAGACCAGTTTAAGAGGGAGTGGGACAAATATTTGCCCCATCTGTCATTTGCTTACAGGGAGGTGCCCCGGGAATCCACTGGGTTTTTACACTTTGGGTTACTGCATGGGCACAGGGTGAGGGGACCTCTAGATTCGATTCGAAATGAGTAGGAGGGTGAGTGTAAATCCCACAAGGAGTCTTTTGTGGCATATGTCTAAACCTCAGGACAAGGCTCAAGGAACTCATGGACTTAGCCCAGGAGAACCTGGCAAAAGCCCAACAGCAGAAAAAGGTCAGGAATGCTCGAGCTAGAGAGTATGCTGTGGGGCAGCAGGTTATGGTTCTCATTCCTATTAGACAGAACAAGTTGGAGGCAGCTTGGGAGGGAGCCTTCATAGTGGTAAGGAAAGTTAGTGATGTTAACTACCTGGTAGAACTGCTAGGCAGGAGGCAGTGGCACAAATTGTAGCATGTTAACACCATGAAACTTTACCATGAAAGGGAGGCCCTGGTGCTAAGTATTTGCAGTAGAGGGAAAGAAGAGTCTGAAGGGGACCTATGGCTACAGGGAGCCAGCCAACAAAATCCAAAATTACTGTGGCGGAGCCTAGGGTTGCAGGCATATGATATGACAGTGCAGTACCACAGTGGGGTTAGTAATGCCATTGCAGATGAGCTCTCAAGGTAGGGAATGGGGTAAGATATTCCCAGATAGGCTCATGCCTCACAAACAACATTTCTCAGGGGGTCACATGAAAAACTGGCTTGAGTCTTGGGGGGGGGGGGTGACAAAGGGAAATACTGCCAGCACAGCTATCTAGAATTTTTTAAATGATTATATGCCATGTGTGAATATCAACATGATTCATATAAGATACTTGTTTTACAAATGTATTAGAAGTGCATGTCATGTATATATATATCAAAGTATGTTTGTACAGATATGTGTGTTGAACAGATATTTTGTAGAGTGATTGTGCTTGGAATGTATCCACAGTGTCCCCTACTGGAATAGAACAGAAATGTACATGCAGTATTGTAACTAGGTACCTTGTAAGCCAGGCATAGATCACCCCTGAGCAATCTATAGTAGAGGGAAAGGGCTTTAAGGTGCTGTGCATTAGGCAGGTTTGTTATACAGTATATTCTTTTTGTATGAAACCTCTGCTGTTGCTCCAGCTGCTGTATATGCCTGGTCAAGTACATACCAAAGGGAGCATTGTGTTTTATAATTGGTCTGATAAGGGCAGAGTACAGTAGAACAATGACCTCTTTAGACTTAGATGCTATGCCCTTATATGTTGCACAGCATAAAAGGACTTCCTGACCACTGTGGCTACTTGGTGGCTAAAGGTAAGGCTACTTTCTACATGCATACCCAAATCCCTGACCACTGGGTCAACTCATAGGGGCATATTATCAACATGGTAATTAGCTAGGATGATTGACTTCCCAAAGAGTTCAGTTATGCATTTTGTAGCACTGAGTTTAAAACCATGGCTTTGGCACCACTTATCAGTTAGAGATAGACCTTCTTGAGGAGTGCTAGTGTTTGTAGGGGAGTTGATGATGACCCCCAGCTTGCAAACATCTGAAAACTTAGTCATCCATAAACTGTCAGCATTTGCCTCCATTTCAGAGAAATAGAAGCCAAAAAAGAGTGGACCCAGCACCGAGCTCTGGGGTAATCTGCTAGTGACTGGCATCTTAGTGGAGGTGGCCTCACTTGTTTTGACCTTCTGGGTCTTATCAGTGAGCCAATTGGCTAAAAAGTGGGTGATAACAGGGTTTATACCTAAATCAGTGAGCTTGTCTATAATGCCTGAATGACTTATTGTAACAAAAGCCTTGACCACATCGAGATAAGCTGTGTGCACAGTCTTATCTTCATCCAGTGCTTTGGTGACACTCTTGAAACAGTCCGCCAGATTTAGTAGGCATGAGCTTCCTTTAACAAAGCTGAACTGTAGTGGTTCCAGCATTTGCAGGTTACCTATGTCCTCACTTATCATGTCCATGATGATTCTTTCTATCATCTTACATATGAGGCTGGTAAGACTTATGGGCCTTTAGTTACCCGGATTAGTAGTTGGACCTCCTCTATGCAGGGAAATGACTGTAGCCATCTTCTATGTCTTGGCTCAAAACTTAATTGAAGGCTCCAGTTGAAAAGTGATGCAAGTGGACCAGAGACGTCATGTTTCATAAGATTTATTAAACATCCCAGGATGTCACTTGGGCTCATTGATGCAGTATTTTTGGCCTTGGAAAGTGCCTTGATGACCTTTTCCGTAGTAATGGTTGGGGGAATTGTGGTATGCGGTCTGGGGGAGTGAGGGAGATATTTGAGCTGAACCTGCCAGCCAAAAGTTTGGCAATGGCTTCAGGTTCAGTAACGGTATGTCCATGTGGCAGAGGTGGAGGAAACTCCAATGGATGTCACCCTAGAGGCAGAGGCAGACTGCATAACCAGGGCTTCTGCAGTCCGCTCTTACCGAGAAGCCTTATAAGCATCCTTGAAAGTTTGTTTGACTGCTGCATTCTGGAGACAGTTGGGGGATGCTTATCTGTACACCCTCTAACCTGGCAAAACCTAACAAAAGATGCATGGGTGTAAAAGATCATTTCCAGAGGCTATTCTATTTCCTTTTCCCTTTTCTCTTCCATCCATAAAAAAGAACGTTGCTCCTAACAGCAGTGGGAATTAGCAGCAATAGTATTTTCCAAGCTATTAGAAAAGCGAATCATCCAGCTGGTCCCCCCAGAGCAGTTAGGATACAGAATCTACTATCCTAATGCCTCATATGTGGTCCCTAAATTCAACAGTGGCAACTTTAATTTTTCACCACTGGGGCCAACCATGCTGTGACCGTTTTGCCTCCTACCTCAATAATAACTGCAACGGTTACTTTGCCCTGATCCCTCTACAGCGACAATCACCAAGGAATGCTCTGGTCCACAATTGGCCTCCGGGCCCTCTTTATGTGTTTCCTCATTACCTCTCATGAACAAATTCATTCAGAAAGCCAGATAGTACAAGGCCAAAGCAATGCTCATTGCCTCCTTATGGCCCCGACAAAAATGGTCACCCTTTCTTTAGCCCCTACTAGTACATCCACCTTTGATGCTGGATCAGTATCTAGATCTTCTATCTCACCCATCTGGATTGACTCCTCTGGATCAGACTAACATGAAACTAACTGCTTGGTTCCCCTCATTTTGACCATAGCAATAGATGACATTCTTTCCCATAGAGTTGTTAAGATTGTATCAGCTTCTCAGGAGCCTGCTACAGATACAGCAAATGGAAAAGATTTTATTTTTGGGTAGTAGCCAAAGGTTTGGAATTCTTTTCTGCTCCTATATCCTCCATCTTGGAGCTCTTATCTGAACTTTTTCAAAAAGGTTGTAGTTGTTCTAACATCAAAGTTCAAATGACAGCACTTCAGATTTTTATATCGGACACAATGATGCTTCCATAGCCTCCTTGAAGATTTTAAAAGCCTTTCTAAGAGGGATTTTTCTGTTTCACCCTTCAATTAGAGATCCAGTCCATCCATGGAATATTACCATCATGCTCCAAGCTCTGAGACACAGACACACCCTTTGAACCTGCAACCATCCATTCATCCACATCCATAACCCCTGTTTTCCAGTTTTGCACATAAAGTTGGGGTGTCACTTTAATGACCAAGATTTACAGTGCTCGGTGGCTAGTCCTGCCTCAGTAGTTCTTCCACAGCCCACACTCACACACAAACTCAAACCTATGGCCAGTTTAGACTATCCATTCTACTTACTGCATTTCATTTGAATGTGGGTGGAAAATGGAGCACACAGAAGAAACCCATGTGAACACAGTGAGGACATGCAGACTCTGAATAGAAGGCACCCTAGCCGAAAATCAAAGCAGGGAACTTCTTGCTGTGAGGCTACAATGCTATCCACTGTGCAGCCCCTTGAATCTGCAGCCAAGATAGATATTAAATATTTAAGATGTAAAACAATTTTCATAGTGGTGATCACTTCAGACAGTTGAGTTTCAGAATTACAAGCAGTCTCATGTAAACATCACTATTTGATTTTCCAAAAGGATATTTTTTTTTATTTTCAGAATTAATGCAAATCCAAAGGTAGCTTCCAAAGCTAATTTAAATCAGTTCATAAATTTACAAGTGTTCTTCAGATTCTCAAAGAAAGCAGACTACATTTTACACATGTTAGATGTTCATCAACTCAAATTCTATCTTCATTGGACAAAAGAATTCAGGAATTCTGACCAACTATTTGTTGCCTTCTGAAAGTCTAAACTTGGGAGAGTTGTTGCCAATGTTAGACTTTCTCGATTGTTGTCAAACTGTATTTCATTTGTCTGTAGTAAGATGGACTTAAATTTACAATCCAAACCAAAGACTCTCTCAGCCAGAGCAGTGGCTACCTCAACAGCCTTTTCCAAGAGACTGCCCATTGATGTCATCTGTGCAGCAGTACATTGGTCCACTCTGTTTACATATGTTACTCATCATAAATTGCATGAACAATCCAGATGTCGCTCTTCCTTTGGTTCAACCATATTTGAGAATGTTTTTCCTTGATACCACCCAAAATGACACCTTGGGAATATGTCCCATATGTTGAATCAGATGAAAATAGACAACACTGGATACAAAAGCTGTGCACTTACTATGACAGATCCATGCTGTCCTTTTTTTCATTTCATTCAAACCCCACCCTGTCCCCCTTGCTAAACTGACACATATAGCTTCGAGATAATTGAATGGCTGCTACACCACATCCTGTCTGTGAGCAACCCCATATGCCTATTTGTTTTTCCCCTGAGCCTTTTTCTGTGTTGATTATCTGTTAGGATAGAATTCAGGGAATTATGGATAGGGGCGGAGTCAGAGCCCTGGGAGTGTGGAAGCTTGAAATCGGATGTTAAGGTCAGATCCTGATGGATCTGACATACCATATGTTGAACCGGATGAAAATCAGACAACATGGATTTATAGATTTGGTAAGTATATAAATTTCATTTCCCTTTAACAAATCTGTTACCATGGATGGCTTTATCAAGCAGTATTGTGGAATAAATTGCTGATATCATTACATGACAGGGTCATTATCTATGTTTAAGTGCCTTATTGATGATTGGATGAATGGGTGCAACCAGCTATTGTTACAAAAGAAGTGTCTGTATTTCTAGATAATCTTTGAACATAACATAGTTTGTATGAACTCTAAAAGTAATTTCCTGGCCTACCCTGACCTACAAAGGTCCATAGCATCCCCTGCAATCCTGGAAATGTCACTGTATAAGCTGGTTATTAAATTGTCATGCCCTCCTTATACAACTATGGTTGTAACACTATCTACTCATAAAATAAAATAAGACTTGTTATATCTATTATACTGAACAAAACTGCAGAACTCTGCCTCAATCTGCATTACATATCTCATCCAATATACCCTTCAACACTTTACTAAAAACATAGCTAAAACCCAGAACTGCCCATGGTATAGCATCACCAGATTAACTCCTTTACCCAGCCTTTTAATAGCAACACAGATCAAAGCAAC
Organism: Protopterus annectens; assembly: GCF_019279795.1. Taxonomy (NCBI): domain Eukaryota; kingdom Metazoa; phylum Chordata; order Ceratodontiformes; family Protopteridae; genus Protopterus; species Protopterus annectens. The sequence continues at coordinate 1,908,973,641 of NC_056741.1, read as the reverse complement.
CATATTCCAAGGAGTATTCTGAAAGATATATCCTACAAACTTAATGCCAAATCTAAGCTCCATCTGGACTTAATGCCTTCTTCCTGCCCTAAGGTAGAGTTCTATATGGGTGCCACACCTGCCCTCTGTTATAACCAAGTATCTCTTTTTTTGTCAACACATTCCCTAAAGAACATCAAACAACATACGATATAACAAAGTTATAGGGGGCATTCATATAAATACTAAGCTATGTTGCACGTTTTATAAAGCTTTACTGATTTATAGACCCCTCTCACTCTCTGGGATTGTCACTATGCTCCCTCAGCACTGAGGTCTCTACACCACATACAAATGCATTCCACTAGAGGAGGAGGGCTCCATGTAAGCCATGGTGGTGTCATTCAGGATTCATAAACACCTGAATTATGCAAGTGTGGGAATGGCTGAGAGACAGTGGCATTACGTGTGTCATATTTTTGTGGCTCATGACTCTGCCCTTCAATGGTGGTGTGTATTCTTTTGTGTATGTGTGTGTGTGAGTGTGTGTGTGTGTGTGTGTGTGTGTGTGTGTGTGTGTGTGTGTGTGTGTGTGTGTGTGTGTGTGTCTGTGCCCTGGAAAGGGAAGAGACAGTACCTCTGTGTCTTTCTCTTGGTACCTAAGCTACAGTCCAGGTAGTAGGTGTCCCACTGCATTGTTTTTCTAACTACACAATGAAACAGTTCATAGTTATGCAAATTTTCTGGTAATGAGCTATTGCCCTTTAGGGAATATGGATGGCTGAATTGATCCAGCACTGCAGGACAAATCAGTTCATCAGTGCAGGCCAGATTGCACTGTTGTGCTATTTTCTATGACTCTTGGCTTGACTTATGGCTCAGTACATTACCAGTGCTAAGTAGCACCATAACTTAAATGCTAAGATGTTGAATAATTAACCTGCATGACTTAACCACAGGTGTAAATAACGTGTATACATTGTATACAACAGAAAAGTAAGCCATTTGTGTATATGTATTTTTTTCCAATACGAAGACAATCATGTTATTACAATCATATGAGTTCTGCACTATTATGAGAACTAACATGACAATTGACTATATCCTATATGATGTCAGAACTGTAGAGATAATGACAATGTTTTGAAATGACAGTTCTTTGGGGCTTTCCTCCTATGGGTCCCCACTGTAAAGAAGCTATAGCATGTTGGTGTCTCCCAGTAAGCAACTGCAAATAAATAAACAAAATGTTTTGCTTATTACCTGCAGAACTGTTCTTATAAACAGTGCGAGCATTTGTTGCACTTTGTTAACAGTCCAGCTTTTTTTCTTACGAAAGGCATACCTTAACAAGGTGTTAAAGCAAATGTAGTTTTAATACAGGCCAGTCTCAATCCCCTCTTATCCACTTCACACCTCTAGGTTCCAAAAGTCCTCTCCATTCTGCCTCTGTTCATTACCTAAAGGAGGATGATACATTATTTTATCTTAAATTTCCATAAGTATTATTAAATTTGCACAGTTATGTTTAGGTTTAATGTCTTGTAAATGCGATGACAAGAAAGGTCTGCTAGATGGATATATTTGTACAACCCCAGAAACTGTTATTCCATGGGTGTTCACTAAGCCTCCACATGGGACTTTGCATCTCCTTTGTTTACTTCAGGTTTATCATTACTTCACCATTGTTTCCATCCATGCTTTGACAAGGATATGCCCGTCTTCATAATTGTGGGCTTTTTCATTCATATCTTTCTGACAAGGATATGCCCATCCTCATAATTGTGGCCTTTTTTCATTCATATCTTTCCAAACAGTTTTATAGGTCTAAAACGTGAACAAATAAATAAAACAAAATTGCTTTAAGAGAGTCAATATATATATTCCTAGCAATGTCCTCTCATGGCTCTGACTCCTTCTGCTAGTTGACATTAAAGCTCTAAAGGGCTTGACGCTCAAACCTGTGTTTTTAGGCAAGCTCAGGTGGAGCTGCCTAACAGTTTGAGTGCATGGAAGATGCCTTGAAGCTTTGGAAGTTGACTGGCTTTTATATCCTTACAGAACTGTGCTTTTTCAGTCTTTATAAAATAGTTGGAACATAAATAGAGAAAGTCATTGGCTAGAATATGGCAACAAGTCTGAGCAGTGTTGACCAGGATGATTCTTTTGTGAACTACAGAATTTTCTCTAGCTAACCATCATGGCTGTAAGTAATCTGATCTCTTAGTTTACCCTCTTCCTTTTTGTAACTAATCACTGATCCTTAATTCATGAGTCAAATGGGTCAAATATTGGCCACTTCAGCCATAGTGACCAAAAAATGTCTCTGAGAAGACTTGCTGTAGTTAACTCTCTTGTTTTCTCTCCTGACCCCTCTGCCCTGACCCCACTTTCATTATTTTCTTCTTGATTGGCTTGGCTTTCATTGACACAGATGTTTTCAGTTTTTCAGAGACACACAAGGTGTTCCTGCCAGTTTATGCTAAAATTCTGTTTTTTTATTCTGATTTTTTTTCCATTGTTTATGGACTGTGCCAATAATACATAATCAAAAGGGGGATGATAAAGTGCTGACTCCTCTTGGCATGTATATAACTAACTGGCTGGCAAATTTTAGGAACTATCACTGTTTGACCTAGAGCCTCCCACAACAAAGCTTTAACCATTTAAAGACCAATATAGTTATTGGCAGCAAGATGCACTGAACATTTTTTCAAATGTATGTTGTTATTATTTTTATTTGATGTGAAAGTTTGCTGTTAAATGTATTTTGGATAATATAATACAAAAATGTCATCTAGTCAGCTGAAATTATAGTAGAGATGATGTAGTAACATGGATTGTATATTAAGGATTTTAATTAATATTTGATATCCTTATCTGCTTTGTTTCAGCTTGAAGGAATGTCAGATTACTCCACAGAACATGGACAAGCTTTGCAAGATATTGGAAAAATGCTCAGAACTGGCAGAACTTGAGTTAGTGTTTTTTTTTTATACTTTTGATTTTGATTACAATTATGTAATGAACTGTTGATTCTGTAAAACATGCAGCGGTAACGTCTGCTCAGATTAGTATGTTGTTAATTCTGCCTTGTAAAACTATGGTTGGTGAAAGTAGTTCTAATCAATTATTTGTGATGATTCTTAATGCTTAATTTTACATGAAGGATTAATATGTTATACAATTGCTTCATATTTCATATAAAGTGTCAGGTAACCAATCATTGATTCTGGCAGTTGATTCAGAAGGTCAAGGGTGTGAGCTGTAGTTCATGTGGTAACGGGTTTGATTTCTTCAGCCCTCTTTGGCCTACTGTGTGATCTTGATCAAGCCACTTAATCAGACATTGCTTGGGTACAACTAGGAATTTAAGCTAGGCTCCTCAATGATACCCTGAACTGCAAACCTAGTAACTACCTGTAAACCTAACTTATTATAAAAGGAGTGAAAAACTGAAATTGTTTTACAAATGTGCTGTAGTTCATTTTGGCAGGGTACAAATGTTTCATTGAGTTATAATTTGCTGAACTAGGTGTATTTAGTTCTACTTTCACAGAAACTGCCATATTAGAGGTTATTGCTATGTTTCCCGAGATATAGCATTCCTTGAACTCATTATAATCATGACCAGTGATAGGGAAGCAAACTGGGCAATTTCCCAATCTGCCAACACTCTTGGGGGCCCCAAAATACTAGAAATGTAATTAATAGTGGCCCACTGCATGCTGAAGTAAACAACAATGTCCTTCGTATTCAGCACTGCTGCAGTAGCCTTAACAATAAGGGTTATATCCTGCATAGGATATAGCAGCTGGCGAAATTCCAAAGCTCAGGGCACACCTTTCATGTGCCCAAACTGTTAGTCATCTCAAGCTAAGTTGACTAAAAAACAGGTTTGGGTGCCAAGCCCTTTACAGCTTTCCTACCACTGAGAAGAGTGGTTCTGTGTGGCCTTTTGAGGATCGATGGTTGGCTAAAGTGGTTCCATTGGTAGACAGATAAGTTCACTTCAAGGAATGCTTTCCGCATTACTTTTTTGCTTGTTTTAGCTACCTTTTTGTGATAAGAAAGTTTTTTTTTAAGGTAGGAGGAATTATTTTCCTTGACTGTCTCATTAATTTTATGTACTTTTAAATGGGAACACACTTTTTGTACCTTGTGATAAAAAGCTGTTAAAATTTGTTTAAAACTACTTTTCTTTCTGTGGAGAAACTATGTCTGTTTTACTTTTTGGGGCAGGGGAAAAAAGAAGTTATGTTGTAACGTTCCATCTGTGTTGTCGATCTTCACTAATCTTAAGCCTCAGAACTGACTTGGCCATTTATTTCAGCCTGTGCTTTCCAAACTCTTGAGCTAGGCTTTTACCCATAAAGCTCCTCTCAAAATTACCTCAGCTCGAGTTTGCCTAAATTAGTGGCAGACAAATAGCAAATAGGAAGAAGAGACCAGATATGTGTCCCTAATATGAAGCCAGTCCTGGGAGAATTTGATCCACTAAGAGTCTCAGGCTGGGGGACGGAGGGAGGGGATGTCAAGGATTAGTGAATATCGACAACACAGATGGACCGTTATGGTAAGACATAACTTCTTAATCTAATGTTGTCAATCTTCACATAATCCTTGACTGTGGGACAGAGTCCCCAGCTACCTAAATCTTGGGAGGTCTCACAGAAAAATATTTCTGAGCATCATCGAACCAAATGATGCCCGTCCCCTAGAGACCTGATCCAGTTTGTAATGAGTGATAAAGACACGAGGAGAAGCCCAAGTGGCTGCTACACAGATGTCATTTAAAGAGTCTGTGGCATGAAAAACTGCAGAAGTTGCCACCACTGTAGTTGAATGGGCCTTTACTGGGCCTGAAAGGTGGAGCCCTTTTGACTGACAAATAAATGTAATACAGTCTCTAAGCCATAACACCAAGGTAACCTTTGAAACTGGATTACCTAAACAAAGAGAGGAAAAGGCAACAAACGATCAGATTTTCTGAAATCTTTTGTTGTGAAGATAAAAACGCAGATGTCTGTGGACGTCTAATAAATGAAGGGAGTACTCCCTTTTATTAGAAAAATTAGGGAAAAGACCAGTATCTGAAGTGTCTGATTGATATTAGATTGTGAGACTACTTTCAGTAAAAAGGATGGATTCATCCTAAGGGAGACCCTGTCTTTTTGAAATATTATGTAGGGTGGTTTGCAGGACAAGGCCTAAAGTTCAGATACTCTTCTGGCAGATGTAATAGCCACTAAAAATAAAGTTTTCTAAGTCAGAAACTTTAATTTACAAGTAGCTGATAGTTCAAAAGGAGACAAAGTAAGGGACTGAAGAACTAGCGTTAGATCCCACAGAAGAACGGGTTCTTTAAATGGCGATCTTAACATTAGGGCTCCCTTTACAAAGTTTGTGTGACATAAGGGATGATCCATCAAGCCCCATATGGAAGCTCGAGATTTCCACTAGATGGACTTTAATTGTTGAGGTAGAAGAACCAGATTGATAGAGGTTAGCTAAAAAATTAAAAACTTTATGAACAGGAGTCGTATAAGGATCAAGGTCATTCATACGGGCCTAACTTGCAAATTTTTCCCATTTACTTTGATACAGTTTCCTAGTTGAAGGTTTGTGATGTGCCACAATGATTTGATGGACAGGAAAGGAAAGGGAAAGATGCCTGGAATTGGAGAAGCCATGGCATGAGCTTGAGATGGCCGAAGTTTGGATGAACCATGCTGTAGGGATGAGACAGCAGATCTGGAGCTGGGTCCAGTATCCATGGTTTCTGAAGAAGATGAGACCAAAGGAAGGGAAACCAAACTTTTTGAGGCCAAAACGGGACAATGAGGATTACTGAATTCTCTGACCTCTTGGTGTTCTTTAGAAACTGGGATATCAAAGGAGTCGGGGGAAAGGCTCAGAGAAGACCAGGGGGCCAATCATGGAGAAGTGAGTCTCTGAATCATTTCCCAGGAGGGGGGATTAGGGCAAACTAACTGCTGCACTTGTTGTTCAACAGGGAAGCAAAAAAATCAGAGCAAGGTTGGCACCAGTGACTAAAAATCTTTTTAAAAGGCTTACATCCCCTGCAGATAGGGTCTTCTTCTCCTCTAGCTGTGTCTTTTGAATCCAGACCAGCTTTAGCTTCCCCCAGTAAAAATAGGGCAGAAAAGAGAAAATAGAAGGAAAAGGATAAGTTAAAAAAAGCACTGAGAAAAGGATAACTCTTCAGAAATAAGGTCTGAGGAAAAGAAGTTGGAAGAAAATCGACTTGAAAAATCAAGGAAAAGATCCCTAGATTCACTAGTCCTTTTGGTCTCCTACCTGAAACATTAAGGCAGTTGGAGGTCAAACCTGATTAACAGAGGTGGCTCTATCTTCTCGTGCTACATTTTCACCAGAGCCAGTGAGCTCTTAGCTCCATTCACCCATTTTATAAGACAAACACCATTCCAGACCTTCTTCAGTAATGTCATCATCAGTGTTAGTCTGATCCACCAGAAGTCTCAAGGAAATGGATGTTGACCAGATGATGACGAAATTCTTGAGGTCACAGATCCAAATGGGAGTCCTCTCAGTGTTATCAATGAAGGGACATCCAGGTACAGGCCCATCCACCCCATCACATTTTTTTCCAGTAATGGTTACTGGTTCAGGTTTCAGAACCAATTCCCATGGCTCTAAACCCACATCAGTTGGACTTGACATTTCAGGGAACTTCAGCATCAGCTACAGCTCTTACTCTCTCACTGAGATGCTATTGCATTGAGACAGGTCCTGGAGCCAAAGTGTCAGTGTTGTGTTTCTGGTGGAAGAGGTTTTCAGAACCATCTTTTTCTCTCTGGGCCTCAGCACTTGATAGGTAGTGTCTAATGTCATCCTCAGAACTGAACTTAATTAAAACAGGGAGACTTTCTGAGTCCTTCAGCAGAGGGGATACTTCCAATGTTCCACTTGTGATGTCGGCTTTCCAGGGTGCTGAAAGGGCATTGGCTGGTTCAAGAAGGCAGGTGCACATACTGAGTACAGATCCGTCCCAACTCCCAGTATAACCTGCACCTTATACCTCTCATTTGGATCAACAGGGACAGTCAAAACCAACTACTTGATTTTCAGGTTCCAGGTCTGATTCTGTCTTATCTCAGTCAGAACACCAGTGGCATGTCCCCAGGAAACATATGCAAATGAAGCACTTTGACTTCTCTTCTGAGACAGTAATGGAAGATAACAATTTATATGAAGGTAAAAGCTCCCCTAGATCCCCCCGAAGACATCACTTTTGGAGACATACTTGAACTGATGAAGTAGAATGGGGGTTGTACCACTGAAAGTTCTTCCCTGGATGAATCTGTGCTCATGAAAGCTTTCAGAGCTGGCTCATCTGCATCCAGGTTGAGTTCTCCCAGATGCTCTTATAGATCTTATGGCACAAATGGAAGGACCCTGACATCATGAATCTATACACCCCAACAAACAGGATTTTAGTAACCCCAAAAGATAAGAAGTACTGTAAGAAAAGACCCCCCCAACAGATGCCATGGTATTAACAGCAGCCATGAAAAAAGAACTGCCCAAGGAGAGTGCTTCTGTCCATCACCCTAACAGTGAGTCAAGGAAGTTGGACAGACTAGAAAAAAATAGCATACGCTTTAGCAACCTTTGCACTCAGAGCACTGAACTACCCTGCACAGTTAACTCATTTTCAGAGGGACTTTACCAAAAAGAGTTCCATGTCCCTCTCAAGTAGCTTACCTTCAGATATTCAAAAAAACAGTGGACACCCAAATGTCTACCTATCAATCCACCTCTAATGTATCTGTATGCCTGCTAGCCAAGGCAACAGGTGGTACAGCAAGAACAGCTTAGACAGGCATTGCCATGTATCACCATGCCTGGATGTGACTATGCAGAAAGCTTCAAGGGGTCCTTTATTAATGTCCTTTTGATGGCTCCATACTGATTGAACCATAAGTTAACGATATGCTTATTAGGAATGAGCAGGACAGTAAGACCCTCTCTGCCGTAGTAATCCATTTCTCTACCCCTCAGAGGTCCTATTCCAGGAATCAAAGGATTGGTAAGAAAATGTGGTTCAAAAAAATAACAGGGTTTTCACCAAGAGTCTCCTGGAGATAGACCCCCCCTCCTGAGGCAGAGGGGGAGGTAGTTGAAATGGACATCACCACATAGGCAGATGCAGACTGCATAATCAGGATTTCCACAGACCTTCCACTGAAAAACCCTATCAGTGCCCCAAAGGTATACCCAGCTGCTGTGGTCTGTAGGCAGTAGGGAGGCACTTAACTTTACAGCCACAAGCCTGGCAAAACATTACATTAGAATCCTGAGTGCTAAGGATAATCACCAGAGGCTACACCATTCCCTTTTTGTATCCTCTAAAGAAGAGGTTAAAGATTCCCAATGTAACACACAGTCAGTTGGAATCTGCAGCAACAGAAATTTCAAAGTTGCAAGAAAAAGGAATCTTTCAACAGATTCCCTCAACCAGTTAGGATCCACAGTCAATTCCAGGTTCTTTTTATTTTCAAAGAAAGTAGAGGACCTCAGGCCAATATTCGATCTCAACCACCTCAATTAGTTTGTCAGACATTGTGCCGGATGGTCACATTATAGTCCATATTGTCTCTGTTGAGGAAGCATGATTGAATGTGCTCTGTAGATCTTCAGGTTGCCTACTATCATATAAAGATTCAGAGATGATCTAGAAGATTTCTCTATTTGCCACTGGGGGACAGTCATTTTCATTTCACAGTACTGCCAATCAGTGTCACCACAGCCCCCCAGGTGTTCACCAAGGTAATGGCAGTGGTAGCAGCTCACCTCCAATTGCAAGGGATCCAGGTCTTCCTACAGCTAGATGACTGGCTCCTAACAGCTATTTCCAAGGATCTACTGTTAAAACAACAATAAACTACACTGCTACACCTGGCAGATCTCTTAGGCATCTCAGTGCATCACACAAGCCATCTATTTCCCCACACATCAGACAGAATTTATAGGATGTCATATCAACACAGCTCTTCAAATTGCCAGACTCCCAGCAACAAGAGTATTGCCTTAATACTAACAGCTTCCCAGGTATTCCAGCCTCCCTGCCCACAGGTAAGGTTGATTCTACATCTGTTATGGTCTTTACTATCACATTAGGTTTATTTGCAAGATACCACATGAGAATTTTACAATGGACTTTTTCAGTCCAATGGTCTCAGAGACTTCATCCCGTATACACCAAAATTTGTCTCAATCATATTTGCAGAAATTACATGAAGTGGTGGATAACTTCTCCATCAGTCACGGAAAGGATATGATTTTGTCCACAAATTCCTCAGGCCACAGTAACCACAGATGCTTCCCTTCTAGGTGAGGGGGGCATTTTGAAGGGAAGATGGTTCAAGGGTCTTGAGCACCTGTAGAAGACAAGCTTCACATCAATATCTTGGAGATAAGAGTGGTTCTCATTGCATTCCAGGCTTTTCAGGGCTACCTACTCAAGGGTCTGATCTCCATCTCAATGAACAATATGTCTGTTGTTTGGTACATCAACAAACAAGGGGAGACACACTCATACCCTCTTTTCTGGGAGGCCTCGAGAGTATGAACATGGGCTATGTCTTCCCATTGCTTTCTAGTAGCAATGCACGTACCTGGAATGGTGAATGTACTGGTGGACAAACCGAGCAGGTCGAGTCTGTTTCCTCATGAGTGGTCTCTCAACCAGGCAGTGGCAAAAAAAATTTTCAGCCACTAAGGAAAAACATGCTGCACTGTGGTGCAGTAGTGTGCCCATTCGTAGTGCAGTGGTGTGGTGGTAGGGACATAAGGAAGCACCACAGTGCAGAGTTACATTGTGCAACACGTAATCTACCAGCATGTATTCATGGGCACAAAACTGTCGTTTTGCTTTTCCAGCAGATGTGTGAGCAGCAATGGCAGGTTAAGACATTGTGAAATGCAAAGTTCTAGAGAAGTGTGACATGGGAGCATGATTTTTCTGTCCTTCCTTCACAGGAACTTTAGGGAGCTCTTGTGTTAGGGTGATTACTTAACTCTATAACCATATTGAAAATACCAGAAAAAGATTAACTCTCTTTTATTCTGCTCCTGGAAAATATCTCCCCTTCTCACCAGGCCAGTTTGCGCTGCAACAGAAAAACTCAACTCAAATATGGGCTTCCCATCATAACCATAGCCTATGTAGAAAGCTCATATACTGCACAGTCCATTGAAAACAAAATTTGATGATTTGTTTCCAACTCCCCCAAGGAACACCACTGTGATCAGTGTACTTCCCAGTAAACAAACTTAAATAAAAATCAGTGAGGCCACTAGCATGCACAGCTAGCACTGGTACAGAGTTTTGTGGTGGCAGCACCCTGTCTTGCTTCATCAAAAGGCAGAGATTTAGGACTGAAAGTCTAAGTTGTACTATAGGCATTTTTTCTGTGCTGTTTCTTTCTGCTATATTTGCTGTTGTGCCTGTATACTTAGTTGTCACTCCTCTTCCTCTGGAAAACATAATATGGTTGAATGTTGCAGAAGGTAGCAGCAGCTCTGCCAGCAGTGTGGTGTTTATAATGTCTGTGCCAGTCCTTTGTATAATTGCGATTGTGTTATAGCATATATGTGTGATGTTTCTCATTGTGTCATCCTTCTGTACGTCCAGTGGTGGAACAGGAGAAGGTGAGGCTATTCTCATCTCAGGTTGTACCTGCCAGTGCCATTGGTGCAGGGTCACCAGTGGCTGCAGGTCTGTCTGTCATTGGAGGACAGTGGTTCCACTGATGGAATTGACATAGAGGAGTCACTGGTGCCTCTGTTGTCATTTCCTAGGAGGTGTGAAAAAAGTCCTGTTCTGAAAGTGGTCAGGAGGGGGTCTGCTCTGGTCTCTCAGCATCACTTGTAGAGGCTAGTAGCTGCCGAAGAATGCTGCCAACTAGATGTCCACCCTGGTAGTGTGAAACACCTTCTGGGTCGATGAGACCAATAGGCCCTGCCTTTGAGGTACCAGGGGGCAAACATCCATTTGCGTTGGTCACCCAGGCAAGTGATGCCTTGGCTTCTAGGCCTTTGAGCTTGTCTTGCATCCAACCATGCCTCGACCCTACCTTATCTTCATGCTAATGTTTTTCCTCCATTGTCTGTCATACCCCATTTCTTGTTTGTTGATCATCTCTCCATATCACCACTTGTCCACCCTTTGTCTATCTGCATCTGTTTTCTGTGTTTGCCTGTCTGTCTGTCCCTGCTACCTGCACACCTACCCTTCTTTTCTGCACATTACAAGGCAGGTTCTGCCATTGAGCAAAAGACCAAATATCCCTCCCCCATATTACCCTTGTGTACTTTCCAGTGCTTGATATCTTCACTTGTCCCACTGTCCTATCTATCCCCATTTCCTCACATTTATATGATGAACTAGGTTGACATTTTGATGTGCACACCCACATTGGACTGTCTGGCTGCTGCTATGCTGCCCTTCTTGCATAATATGAGCACAAGATGCAGTTATGTGGTGCCACATTTCACCTGTGAACATGCCTTGACTTGAGTGTGCTTGCCCGCAATCATTATAATCTCCATCATACTGTACTACGTCCCCAGTTGAAGAGCAGTCTAGGGCTACATCTCCCATCAATGCATATCTTTAATTATAAGTCTGACATTATTCAATATCTAATACATATCTGATTATATCTTTTTAGTTATTCTTTTTGTACACCTTCATGCCGGCATTATGCAGTTTGTTTTATACAACTGCAGTTTTGTAATGCATGCATTTTACTGAAATTCCCATTAATCAGTTCCACGTGGAAATTGTTCATTTGAAATCAGTGCTCTACTCTGGTTAATAAATTCAAAATAAATAAAACTGTCATTATTGCGTATGACTATTGCCTTCTGGTCCAGATTGAACCTGAAAATGGTCTTCAGACCAGTATACCTACCTGGTTAACAAATGTACCAACAAATAATTAATTAAAAGTATGTACCCCTTCATGCTGTGACCTTCTTGAAAATTATTACAGCACTTGTTTATGAATTCCACCGTACGTGCATGTGTTTGTGTTGTGAGTACAAATGGAACAAAGAAGTGAGACATTTTTGAAAATGAAACAAGCCAAAATCTGAAAAAGTATATCTGCATTTTCTTTGACATATATTATAATACTGATCTGTTTATGAAAGTGGTAAATTACTCATAACAAATTATATATTTTTAGATGGAATCTAATCCTAATTCATGTGATTCTATATAAACACAGTAGTATTATGGTTAAGATTATTTGCAACGTTTTATTTAATTTTTCTAAGTTGTGCATAAGGTAATATATTTTCTTCTTAAAGCATAGTCTAAACTTATTTCACTTTTACAGCCTTTCCAGCAATGTTGTAAGTCATGAAAGTGTCAAAAGGTTGCTTGACCATTTATCATACTTCAGCGCATTGAAACTCCTAAAGTAAGTTTACATTTATTTTTTTTTTTCTGTTTTATGAAATCTTCTTAGACACGAGTGTTGTTTTATGGTGCTTTAATTTTATTAGATTACTTTTCACAGAGTCACGCAGTATGCAGTTAGAGGCAGTAGGGGAAACTAATACATTTATATAAGATGACGTATGTTCACAGCTCATAACCTAAACCTCCTGTGTTATACTGTTAAGAGTATAACTATAAAACAAGAGTTGTATTAGAAGACCTAGAAAATGCAAATAAGAGGGTTAAACAGAGAGAGTGCCTACAGGCAGTGACAAGTAGTGAAGGAAGAAACCAAGTAGGAATATCACAAAACACACAAGGTGTCTACCAGAAAGTTAGGGCAGTAGATGGAAAGAGAGGGAATTACTAGATGGCATTTAAGCAGGGAAAAAAAGGTCTTATCTATGTACAGCTCTAAAAAGAAAAAGGCCTCACAAAAAATTCTCGAGACTGGTATAATAGAGATGTGAACTAAAGGCAGTAAAAGTCAAATAATCCTCATTTTTTTTCTGGCTATTACAGTGGGAGATCATAAAAACAGCTGTAAACCATCAGGCCCAGTGCGGGAATGTGGCCACCAAAGTGAACAGGATGTTTAGGCTTAACTAAAGGGGAAAAGACTTAAGGGACAGAGGGCTACAAGAGCTCTAAAGACTCATTTATTCAGACAGTGCTCCCAGATTGATTGAGAAAAAAATGCATTTTTAGTTTACCTGGTCATAAAATTAATTTAAAAAATGTTTCGTACTATACTCTTATGTGATCTTGCATGATGTTCATCGTGTTTCACTGTTGCAGTCATTACTCTTGGGTTATCCTGCTGGCAGGCTACCCACAGTCGGCCAGAATTCCAAAGTCTAGGTCCAGCATCGGCCGCTGTCGCCTCTTCCCTGACGTCAGTGTGCCAGGAGTATAAAAGATGCAGCTGACGCCATTTTCTTCAGTCTTTCTTGCCGCATGGTGCCCGAAGCAAAAGCAGTTCGCAAGTGCCGGTCGGCTGACTCCTGAGATTTTCACAGACGAATTTCAGATCCGAAGTCTTCATTAAAGCTAAGTACCGTGCTGGGGAAACTTTTTTCTTGCTCCAGACCGATGTCAGAAAAAGTTAACAATTGTATTTCTTGTGGGAAGCAAATACCTCATAAGGATTTTCATTCTTACTGTATTCCTTGCCTAGGCCCTGATCATAATGTTGCTAGCTGTCAGTTTTGTGCTAGATTCAACCAACACACTATTAAGTGTCGGTTTGATTTTTCTTTTCATTACTTTGGCCAAAAATTCAATTTTATAATGCCGTCGGAACAGCCGACGACCGGAGTTTCTAAAAAACGCAAGGAAAAAGAGAAGGACAGGTATCTGAGATACAAAACCAATGACGAGGCTTCCGCTAAGCCAGTCGCCGGTTCTCAGTGAGGCGCTTTCGCAGCCCCTGACGCCCGCTACCTCAGAGCCACAGGCCGCTGATGACTCCCACGTGGAGCCAGCTAGGCCTCTGGATACTCAAGGTATTGGACACTCGGAAATCATTCCCTCAGATGGGTCCGGAGCCACTGAACAAGCATCGGCTTATGATGGTGTTTTCAGACCTACATAGCTATATGTAAAGCCTACTTCAGCTTCTAAAGCAAAGGCTAATGCAGCTTTAAAGACAAAAAAAACAAGTACAGCATTCTCTAGGACAAACTTCCATGCCTAAGAAACAGATGCTTAAAATGGCTGAAGACCTTATTACCTTGATCAGGGGTTGCCATCCCCCTCCTGATAACAGGCCTAGGCAAGAGACAGACTATGACTCTTCAGATCAGGTTTCCATTTTCTCTGACTCCTCTTCTGTACAGGAATACTCTCTTCCTCCCTATGAGGATTCTGATGCTGAAGAATCCATTCCTTCAGCCTCTCCTCCTGAGGATTATTCTTTTGGGGAAACCCTGCATACCACGAGGGAGCACTTCCACTGGGAGAGCCAAGATTACTCAGAATCAAAGAAAAGGCGTAGAGATTTTCTTTTACTTCCTCAGCACAGGCCTCTTGCTATTCCCCCTTGTGCTAGACATTGTAGATGATGTATTTTCAGAGTCCAGCCTTTCTCCAGACTCCTTACCTCCAGCTCCTGTTAAACCAGACAGATACTACAGGGTTCCTGATTCACATAAATTTCTTTATAAAAACCCTGCTGATGACCCAGAAACTATTTCTCAGGGTCCCAAGGGGGTGAAGGCCGCTACTACAAAAAACCCTGTCCCTTCTGACAGGGATTCAAGGGCACTAGACAGATGGGGAAAAAGGTTTACACTTCTGCTACTTTGGCTGTGAGGGCTCTAAATTGTCAATTTCATATGATTAAATATCAGCAATATTTAATGTCACTGTTAAAACAGAAAATGTTGGCCAATTCTGATTGTGCAGAAAATAAGGAAATGCAGGATTTATTGCATGCAACTGAACAAGTGGGAAAGCATACTTTGCAATGTGGTTTTGATTCTCTGGAGGCCTCCTGCAGGGCCGCAGTTATGGGTTCTGTCATTAGGAGGCATGCTTGGTTAAAGTAACAAAATCTGCCTGATCATGTTAAAGCAAAATTATTAGATGCTCCATATTACAGCATGATACTTTATTTGGTGTTAAAGCAGAGGAGGTTTTGAAGAAAATGGAGGACAAAGCGAAATCTATGCAAAGAGTAAAGGATTTTTTTAAAGGTTCAGCCACCAAGATTTAGAACGAACTGGCCTACAAAGAATTGGTCCTTTCCAGTGTCGGACAGGCCACAAAGAGGCAGTTACAGATGTCCCAGAGGCAGATCCCAGCCCCAGGGCTAATACAGGCCTAAATAGTGGGGTGCTTCTATCTCCAAAAGTGGAGAAGACAAAGCACAGCCATACAGGAAACAGTCCCAATGACTTGCCTCTGCCAGCACCAAGTACTTATCTTTTTGCAGCCCCCTTAGGGGGGAAAACTAGCACTTTTCTTTCAAAATTGGCAAATTATCACCCAGGATAAATAGGTATTGAATATAGTGTCCCAGGGCTACAGGTTCCACTTTCACACCCTGCCAAAGGCAAGAGGTATGCCAAACCTGCCACACAGTCAATGGCCAGAGGCACAAAAACAAGTTTTGTCCCTTATGAACATGAGGGCCATTCAGCAAGTACCACAGCAAGAGCAAGGACAACGATTGTACTCAAGACTTTTCTTGGTACCCAGAAAGGACAAAGCCTGGAGACCAATACTGGACCTGCCTTTTCTAAACACATTTCTGGACATTCCAAAATTCAAAATGTTAACTCTGCAGCAGCTTCTTCCCATGCTGGGCAAGAAGGCTTGGCTTTTAACTTTGGACCTAAAAGAGGCATACCTGCATATCCCAATCAGACAATCTTGCAGAAGATACCTCAGATTCATAGCTGGCTCAATGCACTACCAATTCTCTGCACTGCCCTTTGGCTTATCTACTGTGCCCAGGGTCTTCACAAAATGCCTGGCACCAGTAATTGCATTTTGCAGACAAAGAGGAATTCAAATATATCCTTACTTGGACGACTGCCTTATACAAGCAGAGAACAAGGACACTCTGCTAAAGCATCTGGCACTCGTAAAAGGATTATTAATTTGCCTAGGGTACACAGTAAACGAAAAGAAATCAAAACTAGTACCCTCTCAAGAGATAATATTCCTGGTTGCAAGCCTAAATACAATTGCCCAGATGGCTTATCTCACACCAGACAAACAAAGGCAACTAACTTCTTACTTCAAAATGTTGACAACAAAGACTCAGTTATCTGCAAGAAAAATTCTGCAAGCTTTGGGCTTCATGGCATCCTGCATTCTGCTAATTCCATATGCCAGACTGCATATGAGGAAACTTCAATGGTGCCTAAAAAGTGTCTGGACTCAACATTGTCAAAGCCTGGAAACATTAATTATCCTCATTCCTTGCCTGCAACAGGAGTTTCGATGGTGGGCACATGCCTGTCACCTCAACAAGGGACAGCAATTCACTCTACCCACAGCCAGGCAGTCAATAACAACAGATGCATCAGATTATGCCTGGGGAGCACACATGGCAGGAAAATGTATTAAGGGCACATGGTCCACAAGCCAAATGCATCTACATATCAATCAAAAAGAGATGCTAGCTGTTCAGAATGCCCTGACAGCTTTCAAGGATCTACTCCATCCAAGACAACTACTGATAAGGATGGACAATACTACAGTCATGTGGTACATAAACAAGCAGGGGGGCGCACATTCCTACCCCCTATGCAGACAAGCCATGACTTTGTGGGACACAGCATTGACTTATCAAGTACACCTGCATGCACAATTCCTGCCAGGAAAGAACAATACTCTGGCAGACGAACTAAGCAGAAACCTCACAGATCCCCACGAGTGGAAACTGGATCCACAAGTCTTCAGCATGATAACAAAGGAATGGGGATGCCCAGACATAGATCTATTTGCCTCCCTTCACAACTGCCAACTACAGAAATTCTGCACAAGGACTTATCACAAGCAAGCATGGAAAGTGGATGCTCTGTCATTCAGCTGGAAAACTCTAACAGTATATGCCTTTCCTCCTCTGCCTCTCCTCCCCAAGGTACTCCTAAAGGTCAGACAAGAGAAGCCAAGAATGATTCTGAGTGCCCCAGACTGGCCATGCCAGCACTAGTACCCAATTCTTAAAAGATTGTCTCAAGGCCCAGCCTGGACATTGCCTCTAATTCCTCACTTACTGACCCAGCAAAACAGTCAGATTCTGCACAGTCAACTCAGGACCCTAAATCTGGCAGCATGGCAGATAATGTAACCATTCAAAACACTCCTCTCTCTAAAGCAGTGATGGGTGTTATTTTGGAGGCCAGGAGGCCCAGTACGAGAAAATCTTATGAAGAAAAATGGAAAAGATACTGTGCTTGGAACCAGGCACAAGGAATTGACACATCTGTACCAAATATTCCTCAGATTTTACAATACCTAACTGAGATGCTGGACAAAGGCCTATCCTTTTCGTCAATTAAAATTAAGCCATTTCAGCTCATTACAATATGGAACCTCCTATTTTTTCACATCCATTACTAAGGCAGTACCTCAGAGGGGCCAAAAACATAAGACCTCCAAGGAGAGCCCCAATACTTGCATGAGACCTCAATTATGTCTTGGAAAAACTCACACTGACGCCTTTTGAGCCAGCCAATACAGCTGATATAAAGTTTTTATCTTGGAAAATAGCTCTGCTCCTAGCAATAACCTCTGCAAGACGAGTTTCAGAGTTACAGGCACTCATGGCTGTGGAACCTTTCATCATTTTCCATCCAGACAGGGTTTCTCTAAGGACAAACCCAACATTTATACCTAGAGTAGTGTCCAGTGTGGCCCTTAACCAAACCATTCATTTGCCTACCTTTTATACAAACCCACAGAATAAGGGTGAGAGACTTCTGCATTCCTTGGACATACACAGACAACTACGCTTCTACTTGGACAGAACTAAAGCTTTCAGAAAATCTGAGCAATTTTTAGTGGCATATGCTGCAGGATCTCAAGGAAAGCCTATCTCAAAACAGACTATTTCAAAATGGGTAGGCCACTGCATTCGTTTCTGCTACTCACAACATGGCAAATCAGTGCCCAAGGGCATTAGGCCTCATTCTACCAGGGCAGCAGCCACTTCAGCAGCCTTTCTCAGAGGAGCACCAACCAAAGACATTTTAGAGGTTGCAACTTGGAGTTCAGTGCACACTTTTACAAAGCACTACCACTTACCTCTCTACTCTAAATCCAGAGCAGGCTTCGCCACTGCAGTTCTGCAAGACCTTATAGCCTCTCCTAATCCTATTTAGGCTCAGCCACCCAACCTCAGCTTTGGGATTCAACCCAAGAGTAATGACTGCAACAGTCAAACACGATGAACATAGTACAGTTGTGTACCTACCATAAATGTAGATGTTCGAGTGTATTCACTGTTGCAGTCCAGGTTACCCACCCACAATCCCCCTTTTCTTTGCTGGGACTTACCTATACTTCTCTATCTTATACAACCTATGTGGTGTATTTGCTTATAGATGAAGGAAATGTTTATTTTACTGCATGCATAATTATTGGCATAATTTTTTAGCCTACCTTTTTGGGGGCACCTGACATCTGGGGCAAGAAAAACTGAAGAAAATGGCGTCGGCTGCATCTTTTATACCCCTGGCGCACTGACGTCAGGGAAGAGGCAACAGCGGCCGACGCCGGACCTAGACTTTAGAATTCTGGCCGACTGCGGGTAGCCTGCCAGCAGGATAACCCAAGAGTAATGACTGCAACAGTGAATACACTCGAAAATCTACATTTATGGTAGGTACACAACTGTACTTTTCCATTGCTTTGTTCAATCTAATTGACAGCTTTTATATTGTCTGTTTCTCATTTTTTTTCTTCCTTTCAAGGATCTCCTTTAACATTTAGAGCATATCTCTGATGTTGAATTGAAGTAAATGATATAATAACAGTGCATAACTTTTTGTTATTTAGCCTTTGATAAGCTGTTGCCATTCATTCTGATATATATTACAGGCAGAATATGCTTTAAGGAATTAAGATTTAAAGATCATGAAGCATAATTACATGACAAAATAATTTACTGATAGTGGGGTCCAAGAATGTTTTGCAGCTAGTAAAGGCCAGGATCATGAATCTACATCAATGAATAACAATAACAAAGACAATGGATCATGAATGGTGGTTCACCCAGTGATTGGAATGACTCTCAGTTATGTGGTATGTTGTCTAATAAACTACAAGCATTATCATCAGGATATAACTGTGGGTTTTCTGGCATGTGGAATTATGTGCATGTTGATAAGTACTTTTCCCTTGTGCATTTCAAGTTTGCAGCAAACCATCTAATATCTTCTTCATGACCTTTAAACCTTAGTTCCTTAGAGCATAAATGCAGTTCAGGGTTGTGGCTATGTCCATTACATTTGGAAATCATGTAGTAGGTGGTGACTTAAAAATAAACCATTTATCAAGTAATCTTCTAGGCTTTAATGATACTTTACTTTGTTCTGCAGTATCAGTGACAATAACTTTTCAACACAAAGTGTGCTGCTACTTGCAAGGACTCCAAGTGTCTACAGACAGTTACATGAAGTTGAAGTCAGGTAAGAATACCAAACAGAGATAGTAAAAACAAAATCAATCTTTGTATGTGTATCATTTGTGCGATCCATCAAACTCTAAAGTTAGATTGTTTGTTTTTCAATAACCAGCTATGTCACTCTCAGCTATTTTTGTCACCTTTACCTTTAAAATCTAGAAACCAGTGCAGGCCAATGTCAAGAAACACGGGGAGACAGATGTTCTCCAATTCTTATTCCAAGATTTCAAATTTACTTATATCAGTATTGCTCAAGACATTACTACAGCAAGTAGCTACAAAAAAATCTATGCTGAACTACATAAATGTATAAATATGCTTTTCTCAAGCAGATCTATATATAATGTGAACTTTAAAATCAAACCATCTTAGTGGTTCAGTAACATAAGTACCTAAATAAGCTATGGAATAAAAGAGAAAAAAAACCCTTAAAGTATGCAGCAGCAGAAATGACCCTTAAATCAAGGTTAACATCTAAGAATTGTCAAAGAATTAAAACATAGCATCACTAGGAAATCAAAGCAGACCATGACTCAGACTAACATCATCAGCTACAGATAATTACAAATTCTTCTTTAGCTATGTTAACAAACTAAGAAATAACAACCAACAGTTCTCAGGACTTATTCAAAATGGCATTACATACACTGATCCTGTGGATGTTGCCAACTTACTGGTAAACAAATTCAGTGCAAACTTCACACCAGAGACAGCTATTCAAAGCCTACTTATTTCTGAAGATCTCAGAATCCCCAGCATCACTGAAGAATGTATAGTGAAGGTCTCTTCAAAGACTAAAAATACTTACCCTATGAGACCCAGTAATATACTTGTATGCTTAATAAATAGTACTAAAGATGTATTGCCTGAGACACCCCTTAAACTGTTCAACCTGAGTCTTGTCAATGAGATTTGTTGTACATTTGTGATGCCACTTTACAAGAGTGGTCATACTAATGACCCTGGAATTTATAGGCCCATCAGTTTGACACGTCTCATCTACAAAGCTATGGAGCATATCATAACTAACCTGATTAACTATAATATGAAAAAATCTTATCAGGCTAGCCCTGCAACAGATTGGTTTTGTCAAGAGTCTAATGAATCTGATTAAATTTGTGGAAGGGGTAACACAGGCTGTTGATAGCCGTCATGCTGTACAGACATCATAACTGGACCTGACAAAATCATTTGATACCATTCAACATGCTAGTATAATAAACAAGCTAAACAAACTTCAAATTGATGTCTGTACAATAAGATGTATAAAAAATTGGCTAAAAAATAAAACTCACACAATGAGTATAGTGTGTGCTTCTTCAGAAAGTAAGAAGATGACCAGTAATGTTCCACAGAGCTCAGTACTGAGACCCCTGTTGTTTGGCATCAACATTTTGGATCTCAGTATCACAAACCAAGATCTCTGGCTAACCAAGTTTGCAGATAACTATAAATAGGGTGTCACTCTCAATTCCTTCTGTGATGCACAAGCCCTCCAACACAACCTTACAAATATACAAATAACTGACTTAAATTAAATGCAAAAAATTTGCAGTTTTGTCACATTCAGTAGACAACCCCTCCCTTAGCTTATAGCATAGACTACTCCCCACTTCAAATTGAGATCACAGTTAGAGACCTTGACACATTAGTTGATAATTCCCTCTCTATTAATCATCATGTTGATATAATGGTCAGGAAGTCCTTCTACTTAACACAGCTGATCACAAAAGGAATATCTCTCAAACCTAAAGAAGTAATTGCTACCTTATATTTTGCATTGGTTCATCTAGTTATAAAATGTAATGCATACATTAAGATGTGCCTCACTAGTAATATTAAGCAAATGGAAAGACTCCAGAGGTTCCTAATGAAAAAAACGTTTGCTGGCTTAAGAACCGTAAGACCTGAAGCACTGTCCCATTATTTAGTGTCCAATAACTCATGAGAAAAAAATTTGTACATTGCCCTCCATGCCATTAATTGTCCAGTAGTCTAGGATCTCTTTTATTTCCATAAATTATATAATCCCACTAATACAAGAACTACAGATCTAAACCTACATCAGCAAATATGTAAAACATGGTAGAGAGAGAGAGAGAGAGAGTTTCATTAGGCAACATCTTGCCCACCTCTGGAATATACTTCCATTGCAAATTAAGCAGTAAGATATATTATAATTCTTCAAACAAGAACAGGCTGACTGGATGTGTATTTACAAATTCACCTCTGATTTCACTGGCTTAGCTCTGCTTGAAAAAGAGGGTGAACATTTTGGGTGGGTACTGGAAAGGAGTTAGTGGCCATTAGGATCAGTTGCCTTGGATTTCCTATGATCTTATGATCCTGTGATATCTCGAGTGACATGCAGACACATTTAGCTCCATGTGTGACCCAGTTCTTATTTGACAATGGCTGTCTTCACATGATCAGAAGGACACTGTTGCTTATATATGTATGATTGTGTGTGCGTTCATGTATGTGTGGGTATGTGTGTGTGTGTGTGTGTGTGTGTGTGTGTGTGTGTGTGTGTGTGTGTATGTGTGTGTGTGTGTGTGTGTGTGTGTGTGTGTGTGTGTGTGTGTGTGTGTGTGTGTGTGGAGCAGATTAAGTGTGTGTGAGAAAATCTTGTAGTAGATTATAAATGCAGCTTGCTTTTCTAGACATTTACATTGATCTTATTTACTAGAACATTTCTTCTTTCATTGGTTGCAGCGGTGGGAAAGGCCTGATAAAAAAGATATACAGTGACTGAAGATTTACGGTTTCCTTCTTCTGGTACTATGCACTTTTCCTTAGTTTGTGAGTTATTTTTGACCCCTACAGTCTTTTACTCTTTATTATTGCCTATCCTGTTGACTCATTTGTTATCAAATCCTGCTTATGTGTGGAGAGGAGAGTCAGATGTTGGCAAGATGTTATATACTGCTGGTTCAAATTTATTTTCTTTTTGATACCCCAACATTTACCTTGAATGATCAGTGTGCGATGTACAAATGCATGCAGAACTAGCATTGTTAGCATGAGGTTCATATAGCAACAGCCAGAAAATTTTGTGCATGTGACACTTTTTGTCTCCACCAGAGAATCCTTCTGCCATTTGAAACCACCCTCACTTCTTCATCAAGGGAGGAGAGGTGACCTCTAATCTTTTAATTCTATCATCAAGCTAGCCACTCAGGTGATGGGTTTAGTGTAGGAATCAGTGTTGTCTGCACTGTAGTCAGGACACTAATCTGTTCACCAAAAAAGAACCCCCTTTTTAGACTGTGATTTTGCCCCGAAAAATTCATATTCTACAAGGCAGAAACAGTTAAGTGAAGTGATTTATTTTCAGCATCCTAAACCTTATTGGTGTGAATCAGTGAAATTATGTTTCAGCAATAGTTTCTTAAGATCATCCAGTCACTGATATATAGCAAAGCTTTGCAGAAAGGAATTTAAATACATTATTCCATGACTAATATTAGTATGTTTTTTTCAAGATCTAGAAGTGTGAGGATCAGTCTTGTATAAAGTCACTCAATAAAGCCATATACTTTTAGTATTATATTTGGTCCAGCAGTTTGTTGTGTAGTACCATGTGGCAAGTGAGATACTGATCATGTTGTTTTTAGCAAATCACAGAGAGTGAGAGAGAGCAAACTTGATAATTTGAATGGTGACCACTGACACTTTTTTGACGCTTCTGTTTTGTATACAGGGATGTTTGCCCCCTACCTCTTCTTCTACACTAAAATAACTAATTTGTAGATCTTACAACAGTAGGCATGCTAAAGCAGTTTTGCTAGTCGTCCATTCAAATAAATGGTTATGATTGTCCTGGTTTTAGTAAAAAGTGAGTTTTGGACCTAAATTAAAAGTGACAATTGCTTTATGTGATATAAAGGGCCGGATTCACGAAGGCTTGCATGGAGTCTAAGAGTAGAGTAAGACTCCAGACAGCCAATATGTCTGCCGAGCAATCCAGGAACAGCCGGCAGGGGCGTGCATGAGAGCTCCTAAAACTACTCTTGCACGGACAGTGTTATGTTATGCAAATTACCTCATTTGCTGCTGAAAGCTATGCAAATGAGATAAATTTGCAATCCAGGAAACACTAACCTGTCCAAGTAAGAGTAGAGTTACTTGCAGAAATGTACTCCGTTGGTAACGGAGTACCGTTCGGCAAATAGCAAAACGGAGCTATGACATCTCCAAATAAAGGATGCATCTAGTTGAAGAAGCATGCCAATGGCCAAATATAAGGCCATTGGCATTTTTATCTGTTGCAAAATAATAAAAAATATTGTTTTTCCCCCTGATCTCCGATGTTTAAGCGTAGCGCCGCACCACGCAAATGTGCTGCACTCTAAAAACCAGAAAAAAAATTTAAAAAAAGCTAAAAATAGGCATTTTATTAAAAATATTTTTCTGCCATGCAGGTGAATGGCAGGCTGAAGACAACATGGCTACTGAGTAGTGGTTGCTAAGGGGGGAAGCTCAGTGTGAGAGATGTAACCAAGCATTAGTAGGCAATCCTATGCAAATGAGGATAAGGATAGTGAATCCCAATTTTCCCTGCCATGTGAACCATGTCCCTAGAGTGTAAGTGTAGGATTAGGGGAGTAACAGAGTAGAAAATAGGTGACATCATGAGGGGGTATGTATCAAAGACTGTAAGCTTATTGGAGCAGAGTGGCATGTGTTTGCTGTAAGTTACTCAGGACTGGAAGAGGCGTGTCTACAGTTGTCAACTGAAATCTAGAAACCGAAGGTGTATGCCATGGATATCACTAAAGTTTCTTGCAAAGATGCTTACACTGTGTGCACGTGTGTGTGCACCTGTAAACCCATCTAAGCCTGTGTGCACGTGTGTGCGCCCGTGTAAGCCTGTGTAAGGCTGTCTAAGCCTGTGTGCGCGCATGTGCACCCGCCTAAGCCTGTCTAAACCTATGTACCCACATGTGCGTGTGTTTGCGCGGCGCTGCCCCCTGTAGAAATAGAAAGGGAAAAGGAAGGAAAAGAAGTAGTAGGAAGTTAACCAAGGAGAACTAGCAGAGCTGCCAGGTGAAATCAATCAGAATCAGCCAATTACACAGGCAGTACACTAGCCCAGCCCAGCCCAGCACTTAAAACTCTGCAAACAACATTACCCCATGTTTTTCTCAGAAACAATGCAACACGGCAGTCTACAAAGAGAAGTGAAAACTTAAAAAGCTTAACTGAGACAAAAAAATGTTAGGGGCTGCCATTGCTATTATAAGGCAACATGTGCAAGATGCTGAGGGTGGTGCCATTGTGAATGCTACTGAGCAACCCACAGTGAGGAGACGGAGAAGAGTGTACAGACCCAGGGTAACCTACCAGGGGCTACATGAGCTGGAGATAGTGGAGCGCTATAGAGTAGACAGAGACCTCCTGCAGCAAATTGCTGAGCTGTGCAGGCCACGCCTCACACACAGAACCAACAGAGGGGAACCCATCCCAGTGGAAGCCAAGGTAAGTGTTGGCCTGAGAATACTTGCAACAGGTACCTTCCAGAGACCAACTGGTGATATGATGGGGATTTTACAGGCATCAGCATCCAGGGTACTGCACCAGTTCCTGAATGCCATGTCAGCACATGTCAGTGATCATGTATATTTCCCCAATTCCCGTGAGGCATTGGCCAGCAATATGCGTCTCTTTCAGTAAATAGCGGAATACCCTGAGGTAGTGGGTGCAATTGACTGCACGCGCATACACATCAAAGCACCAGCCGGTGAGCGGGGTAGGGCCTACATCAACCGCAAGGGCTTCCACTCCATCAACTGCCAGGTCGTGTGTGATGCCCAGGGCATAATACTGAATGTGTGTGCTGGCTACCCTGGAAGCTACCACAATTCCCATATCTGGCATCTGATGCAGCTGTACCAGACATTTGCCAGTGGGGACATCCCTGACGGTCACCTAGTGGGGGATGCTGGATACGCACTCGAGCCATGGCTGATGACACCCATCAGAAATGCACACACACCTGAACAAGAACACCATAATGAGGCACATGCACAAACACGAAATGTAATCGAGCATGTGTTTGGGATGCTCAAGTCACGGTTCCAGTGCCTGGACACATCTGGTGGAGCCTTGCAGTACTCACCAACTACATGTACCCAAATTGTCATGGTATGTGCCATGCTACACAATATGATCCTGCGAAAACAGCTGCAGCAGGAACAGCATGGGGCAGGCACAGTGTGACTCAGAGGAGGAACAACCTGAGCCTGCCCCAGTAGGCAGAAGTAGGCGTGCCCAGTATGCCTTGGCCTTGGCAAAGAGGCAACGCATAGCACATACACTGGCTCAGTAGGAACCCTGGAAATGATACCTCTCTCTGACTCGCACATAAAATAAAAGGGATGCCTAACTTGACACTACCTGTTTTCACACGTGTGTAGGGAGTGTACTATATGCATCCGACATAGGCAGCCCTGCAGCACCACCTGAGGCATGATTGCCATGTTTTAAGCAATATAAAGCAGTGCTAAGCAGCTTTTACCACTATTTAGTATATGTAAACAAAATTGCCCGTGCTAACTAGCGCAATGTTGGGTAACGTTGAGCAATGTTGGGCAAGGTTGGCCAAATTTGGGCAAAGTTGAGCAAAGTCAGGTAAACATGCTCATATCTGCTTTACTGTTCCTTAAGCAGTCTGGTGTGCCCAGCATGAAAATAAAAAGCAGTGACAGGGCTCGAACCCAGGATATTGTGCACTATAGTCACAGTACTGAACCACTAATCCATGACAGCATTCCACTGGCACAGACACAGCAGGACAATTGTACACTAATGCAAACAAAAAGAAATGCTGTAGCATGCCCCTAAAGAGGCATATGGGTAACCTCCCCCACAGGCCTATGCAGACAGAGAACAGCAGGCCAGGCGGTGTGATGTGGGTTGGGTAGGCTATGAAGTCGCAATCTAATATACGTGACAGTGGATGCCAAGATCTGTAGTACAGTAGTATGCCCCAAGCCAGTACGATAGGCAACAGTACAGACTGAAGTGGAGCACCTTACATAGCAGTGCAGGCCTAGCAAATGTATATAAGTGTCAGGTGAACCCCTCATCCTATGTACACCCACAGTAACAATCAGGTGCGCCCCCGGGTAGAAATGTACAAAGAATAGCTGCCCCCCCTGTATGTAGAAATGTTGATAAGTCTATGCAAAGTGTCTCATGGAAGGCCTGCAGGCACAGCATGATCCCTGTTGATTTTTGACACAAAGGTGAGCCCTGCTGTAAAAATACAACTTGATTTTCAACACACATATAGTATAAATGTCTATAGCGGCTATACTCACACACTTCAACAAATGTAGTGGATTTCATTCAGCATCACACTGAAAGGTCATACTGGGCATGCTCACACACTTAAATAAACAAAGCAAATATCAGGCAACAACACACTGAAAGGTCATATTGGGCATGTTCACACACTTAGGCTAAATATGGAGATGATAATAAGTGATCTATGGACAAATGTGGTTAGTCATCTCTACTTCCAGAAACATATTCACAAAGTGGTCAGAAAATCATGCTATGTGTTCACACAACCTGTCAAGGTCTGTGCATGTAGGTCAAAGGAGGTTCCCTCTACTCATCAGTAATCAGACCAATCAGAGACTACCACAACACACTTGCAATGAATCTGACTAGGCACCGTCAGCAGCTGGAAAGACCACTGAAGTACCTCAACAAGAGGATTACTGGCCTCAAACAGTTGCCCCATGCAACAAGACTGAATATAACCCAATCTGTACTCTGTTGCATACTGTCTATGCAGGAGATCTCTGCACAGCAGACAGGTCCATGTCTTGGCAACACTCAGATCTGTTCTGAGTTACAGCTCAGTGGCACTAAATATAAAATCCCAGCTGATATTGCCAACATCCTGGCAGATAGGATCAGTGTTAACTTTACCCCCCTCTCACCCATGAAAAAGCACATCACTATAATGGAAGACTGCAAAGTTGCTGTCATCACGGTTGCACAGGTAAAAAAACACTCTCCAAAGCCAGTATCATAGCAGCCATGGGACCAGATAAATTCCCAGTCTGTGTTCTACACAAACCACAGAACGAACAGGCACCACACCGACGTACCATGTTCAGTCATAGCCACACCTCAAGCTTTGTGCCAGCTGAATGGTGCACAGCAATGGTTATCCCACTACACAACGGTGGAGACACCACGGACCCCAGGAACTAGCACACCATTAGCCTTATGAGCCTGCCCTGCAAGGCCATGGAATGTATCATCATACAACTTATGAAAAATACATTTGTAATCCCAAAACTCTGGACCACAACCATATTGGGTGTATAAAATGCAGATCATGTCTCCTAAACCTGATAGATGACATTGAAGCAGTCACCAGAACCGTAGACAAAGGTAAGGTGGTTCACACAGCCTATGTAGATCCTGCCACGGCTTACAACACCACCCCACACTCTGTAAATACAGATAAAAATGCTCCAGCCATACTCCCTTGCATATTGCCTACTCAGAGGTGTCCACTGCCTAACATACAAAGCTATGTCAAACACAGAGCTGTTGGACATGCTCCATGTAAAACACTCACATTCCATCTGATCTTTGGACCCAAAACCACGATTGAAATACCAAAGGAAGGGGTGTATCCATTTACCTTATGGATACCCACACCTTCAGGTTAGTGGCACAGCATGAGGCCTTGGAGACCATGCAAGTGCAACTAAACTTGGGCAAAGCTGTTTATCAGATTGTAGCCTGCTGCAGATCACCTACCTTGTCTCAGGAACCTCACTCAGTATTCTTGAGAACAGTGGAAAATACAAAGGTCCTATCAAAAACCATTATATGAGGAGATTACAACTAGCCAAACAATGAGTGGGAGAATTACTCATGTACAACATCCTTTGCCCAATGTTTCCTCAAGTTTAAAAACTCTAACACCCTGGAACAGATGGTCACCATGCCCACTAGAGGTGACAACATACTGGACCTGATCCTCACCAACATGGGGTACCAGTGTACCACTTAAAAAATGCAAGAGGAGAAATAATCATACTGGAAGCAAGAATGTATGACGTTAGCACTTTCGTTTACTTGTAATACGTAAACTTCTTCAGACAAATATATAAGGGAAATTGGTGTTTAAATACACATACAAACCATGACATCATTTCCTTCACCAAACACAAGTCTCAATAAAAGTCCTTCATCCTAAAATGAAGGAAAAAACCTCCAACAAAACATGAACCTACAAACCAAGTTAAGTTCATATTACTGCCTACACACATAAATATACAATAAAATACTCTAAAATAAATGAATGTACACATTCACATAAAAAAGAAGAATTAAACATAAAAACAATATAAAGAATTTTTCACGTAGAAATATAAATATAATTTATGAATATTACAACAAAATATCTATCTAAGCAATGCCTTCAACTTTAACACACTCATAATAGAGATAGTGTCATTAAGCCCTGGCAACACTGAAGCATTCAATTTAAGTTGCCATAGAAGTTCTTTTTCTTCAATTTGTAAGGAAACCGGACCCCCCTATTACTTTCAAAAACCTTCTCAATGATTAAAAAATGAAATTCATGTTCAGGCCACAATAAAACATGCCTAGCTAAGGCATTATTAGTATTCTCATTAGTGATAGCATAAAAAATGCTCATATATCCGATTTTTAAGGGGCCTATCGGTCTTGCCAACATAGAATGCAGGGCATTTAGAACATAATGCCAAATAAACTACCCCTCTTGTATTACAATTAAATTTATCTGGTAATAAATATTTATTACCATTGATTGTAAAACAATTGGCCACTAAAATAAACTTACACCAAAGGCAAGATCCACAGTTAGACATCCCACAATGAGGGGGATGGCATTTGTTGTTGGGTTTTTCAAGAATGGTTTTCAAATTTCTACCTGTTTTAAAAGTTACGAATGGATGCTCTCCAACATGCTTTCTTACTATGTTATCTTCCAATAACAAAAAACAATTTTTACAAACAATGGATTTCAAAAGAGGCGTATCTTTGGAAAATATAGTAATAAACCTTAACTTCCCAGAATCACTATTAACATTATTAACATGTTGTATATGGGAAATAAATGTATTGGATGCATTTAAGACCACATTTGAAATAACATTATTGAGTTCAAGACTGACATCTTCATGCAAAATTTCAAATCTAAGAATTGGTTTGAAATGCCCATATGCTCTTTTCACAGATACTTCATGGATAAGTTCATCTACTAAATTACTAGGATAACCTCATTCGCTAAACATATCCCTCAGCAAGTTACATTCATCAACAAATTCACTCTCCAAAGTTGTCATCCTAGCCGCCCTTACTAGTTGTCCTTTGATAACACCCCTCTTTTGGTGGAATAGATGACAACTGGAGAAGTGGAGAAATGCATTTGAATATGTAGCTTTTCTAAAAATCTTGGATGTAAATGCATTTAATGAATAATTCTTGGATAAATGCACATCTAAAAATGAAATGTCATTTTCCTGAAATTCCCACGTAAAATTTAAGACATTGGTGAAACCAGAAATTCTCTCAATAAAAGATGCAGGAGAAAACCTATCACCCTTCCATAGGATGAAGATATCATCCAGGTAATGGGTGTACCATGTGGCTTTATCCTGAAAGACAAAATCTTTAAATAAAATTTCCTTCTCCCAAAATGCCATTACTGTATTGGCAAAAGTTGCCCCACAGGAGGACTCCATGGCTACACCCATTTGTTGTAAATAAAAATCAGAGTTGAAAAGGAAATAGTTATTCTTTAGAACTAATTCCAACAAATAAATCACCAAATCAATCTGGTCTCCATCAACTTTTTGGTCCAATAAGAAATCCCTCACCCATTCACATCCTAGATCTTGTGGTATGCAAGTGTAAAGATCACAAACATCAATGGTGAAAAAATTAAGATCACCATCGGAAGAGAAATTATTGAGTGCCTCTAAAAATGCCCATGAATCCTTACAAATTTGTTCCTGATTTTTTTAGTGATTCTTTCAGTTTAGAATCAACAAATCTAGCGCATCCATAAGCGATAGACTGCCTGCCGTCAATTATAGGACGAAAAGGGGGTTTCATTAGTTTTTTATGCACCTTAACTTGGTTTATAGGTTCATGTTTTGTTGGAGGTTTTTTCCTTCATTTTAGTATGAAGGACTTTTATTGAGACTTGTGTTTGGTGAAGGAAATTATGTCATTGTTTGTATGTGTATTTAAACACCAATTTCCCTTATGTATTTGTCTGAAGAAGTTTACGTATTACAAGTAAACGCAAGCGCTAACATCATACCTTCTTGCTTCCATTGTGATTATTTCTCCTCTTGCATTTTTTAAGTGTGCTTTTTTTCTGGACTCGTTTGTACCAGTGTACCACAACAGAGATAAACCCCTCGCTGGTAATATCAGATCATAAAGTAATCACACTGGACATCCACACCCCCCCCCCAGTCAATGAAACCACTGTGAAGACATTTTCAAAAGCAAATTGCACACTTCCCAAGACCAAAGTTGAAAGTTCCAAAGCCCCCTTGCTATAGGCTAATGTTATACAATTTGCCGAATCATTTACAAGTGCATCCTATGAGCATCTACAGGGATGCATTGATTGAGACATCCCAAATAAAACCAATATGCACTCCTCCAAAAATAAGAAAGCAATCTGGTGGTCGTCGCCCATAAATAAGCTAGACAACAGCAGGAGGAAACGAACACACGATAGAGCAAACTTCACAAAAGGAAAGTCATCACTGATCATTATTAGGAAGAAACAATGATCGCTCATAAAATAATCCAAGGCCAGTTTATAAAGACAAATTGCCAAGGAATGTAAGAATAACAACCACAAAGCCTTTGTTAGCTATACCAAACATGTAGGTGGCAACTTCCAAATATGCTGTCAGCTACTGAAAAATGGCAAGAAATACACTGAACCAACTTACATTGCCCACATCCTGGGGGACAGGTTCAATGCAAACTCCCCCCCATCACCCCCAAAAGGGCCTGTGTCCATCCCAGAAGAATGCAGAGCCCCAGACTTCATGGACATGCAGGTAAAGACAGCCCTCTCCAAAGCTAAGAACACAGCATCATTGGGACTGGATGGTGTCCCAGGCTGCATCTTACACCAACCCCAAAAGGAACTACATCCTCACCTACATTCACTGTCCAGACTCAATCGTACCACAGGCTATGTACCCAAAGAATGGCATACATAAACAGTCATCCAGCTCCACAAAGGTGGTGCCACAACATAACCTGGAAACCACTGCCCTATAGGTCTACTCAGCTAGGTCTGCAAAGCCATGGAGCAAATTATCATGGAACCCATAAACAGAGACATTGGGGACCTTCCGACACTGGACTCTACCCACCTTGGCCTTGTTAAAGGCAGATCCTGCCTCCTAAACCTAGTTGACTTATTTGAAACAGTTACCAAGGACATAGATGGAGGTGAAAGTAGTCCACACAGCCCACCTGGACCTCTCTAAGGACATTCTACACCATTCCCCACTCTGTCATCATGGACAAGCTTACCAGCTTGAACATTAATAGCTATGTCACAGGATGGGTGGCCAAGTGGCTCACAGATCAAACACACATGTTCAGGGTTGCGGGTGCCATGTCCAACACTAAACCAATCACAAATGGCATCACACAGGTCTTGGTCCTGGGACCCCACCTATTCAGAGGTACAGGCAAGCACGGGAGTTGTTTGGCTGAACAGGTTTACAGATGACTGCTAACTGTGGTCCATAATCGACTCTACGGCTGACACAGACATCATACAGAAAGGTCTTACAGAGACAGATACCTGGTGTCAAATCAATGCCCTCAAGCTGAATGCCAAAGAATGCATAATCATCTCCTTTGAGTAAAACAAAGTGCACACAGATTATCACATAGGTGGTAATCCAGTATGTACGGAGAAAGTCATTATGGCCCTGGGGACACAGGTAGATAGTAAACTCTCCTTTGATGATCACATGGCCAAAGTGTTTAGGCATTCCTTCTATGTAGTCCACCTAATGTCACCTAATGTAACCCACTTTGTATAGTCTGATGATGTCACCATCCTACAAATATACCTGTGGAAAGGAGAACTCACAGTAATGTGTATAGCGCGTTGTGTTAATGCATACTCCTTTAGTATCATGAAGTAGTTAGGTAGGGGTTTGAATCCTGCACTTGACAACTGTGTGTGTGTGCGCGTGTGTTTGTGTGTGTGTGTGTTTGTGTGTAATCACCTTGGATAGGAGCAACCTTTTTGGAGAGTAGTACAACACCTTACAAGTGGTGTACTTCTCTTTGTCAAGTCTGATGATGTTACCATCCTACAAATATACCTGTGGAAAAGAGAAATACAAGTAATGTGTATACCACGTCGTGTTAATGTGTACTCCGCTAGTATCATAAAGTAGTTAGGTAGGTGTTTGAATCCTGCACTTGACAAGTGTGTGTGTATTCGTTTGTGATCTCCTTGGTGAGGAGCAACCTTTTTGGAGAGTAGTAAAACACCTTAAAAGTGGTATACTAATCTTTGTCAAGTCTGATGATGTCACCATCCTACAAATATACCTGTGGAAAACAGAACTCCCAGTAATGTGTATAGCGTGTCGTGTTAATGTGTACTCCTCTAGTATCATGAAGTAGTTGGGTAGGGGTTTGAATCATGCACTTGGTAAGTGTGTGTGCTCTATGTATGTGACACTGTTGGTCAATGTGTTGTGGGTTTTGCTTTTACTACTGTATGACAACAGTATGTGCATTGCACACGTCAGGTAGCTGTGTGGCAAATACATATACGTACATGTGACCTCAATTATTTCATAGGTGGGAACCCTTCTTTCTCCATGAACACATCTGTAACCTTTGCCAGAGTGTGCTGCTGCTTTCCAGACCTTAGGTCACATCTGTATGCTTGTGACAAGGCCAGCCACTGCAGAGATCCCTGGCCTATGTCATCCATGTCACACACGCTCATTACGGTTTCTATTGAATTGTGTGAGTGAGGGTTTATGGCTGAGGTATATTACATACCTGTTCAAACACAGCAAAGTCTGTCAATGATGGCTATTCATTATAGGTGTACAACAACCTTTGTGGATATGCATACAGACCCCTTATTGCTTATGTGATCCAGCGAGGGATTTCTAAATATCTTTGGACATGTGATTACCAAAGTAGAGATGACATAAAGCTTGGCTGCATGTACACATCGGAACCTGTTCAACATATTAGTGGCTACTACTTATGTGGTACTGTGGGGATACTATGTTTCATAAAGGTGAATGACTATGCTCTGGTTGGCTTATAGCTTTGCAGCATGGGTTTGACAACAGGTATCTGTCTGTATGATACCCTTGTGGAGGATGTGTGTGTCATCTGGAGAATGCATTATAGGCCACAGTGTGCATTTCCAGATGTGGACGGACATATCCCTACTGTGATTGCTTGCACCTAAGAGAGCTATATGGCAAACAGGAGTGGTCTCAGGAATGGGTGCAGGTGAATACAACTGGTTACTGGCATAGTATAGTACCTGAAGGATCCAAATGTTACTGTGTGCCCTACATCTGTGTGTCACTTGTCAAGACATAATCTAACGATTGTTTATGGTCAGGCTGTTAAGGTTATGTATACTACTAGAATGCAGAACAATGACAGATAGTAACAGTATCACCCACAGCACAGTGTCAAACCATGTCATACACATATGTGTATTCAAGTTTCAAAATGTGTGTAGTACAATGCATACTGGCCACCAGTAGAAACTATGGAGTGTTCATGTGTAACACAGGGCATGTCACCCTGCCCATGTGTCCACTATGCACGTACATGCAGACAGTGCATCTCCACCAGGTTCACAAATGTACATCTGCAAATCTGTGCTACACACATCCCACACATACTGTCCACTCTCTAACACATGCTGCCAATACTACACACATATCAGCCAAGTGGCACGTGGGCGGACAATACACTATTGGAACTAACACTGGTGTAAACAATACTACATTGACAATCATAGCTTTAATGCATCATGCCTGCTCAGCTACACCTTCAAGGATATCATTACACTCTACTGCTGACAACATGCTAACATTGCTATACTGCTGTCAAGTCACCCTATGCATCAGCACCATGGTAGCCTGTTCCTGCATCAATGTTACAGATGACAGGAGGTGGTACAGGTTTCATCATATGCACAGGGTGTGTTGTTGGTTTGCCAGAGGCCTACATTGAGCCATACAATCAACATGTATGTGTGTGTGTGTGTGTGTGTGTGTGTGTGTGTGTGTGTGTGTGTGTGTGTGTGTGTGTGTGTGTGTGTGTGTGTGTGTGTGTGTGAGGGCCAGGAGTACTGCTATTGGCCAATGTTGATGTAATATGTGTGTGTATGTGTTACCCCTAGGTGTCTGTTTTATGTGTGTGTGTGTGTCTGCATGCACACAGTTCCACCATGTGGCTGAGATGCTACCTTTGGGGGCCTCTAATCCCCCAGTTATTGTTAAGAATAGAAAAGGGGACTTTACCATCTATAATTTTTCATCACTTACTCTAGAACCAGAGTTAGTTGAGTTGCTTTCACTAGGGTACAATTTTGTACCATCAAAACATTTTGATGTTGTCAAAGTTCTTATTGACCTTAAGTGCTTTGTTAGGAAGCTGAATTTAAAACTATTGTTTAATAATTCTAGCAATGAAGATAGAGCTGCATTAAAGCTTCCGAGCACCTTTAATCCCCCTTTGCATGTAGGCTTACGTTTTTTTGAAAATGCCTGCGAATTAGATATTAGACATCTAGATAAAACAAAAGGGGCTAGGAAAAGTACTTTTAACATCTCAAAGGAACAGTTACAGGCCCTTAACCAACTTAAAGAATCCTCTGTCAGGGTCATGAAACCCGACAAAGGAGGGGGTCTGGTAGTCTTTGAACACAGTTTGTACAATGAAAAAATGTCATTGGTCTTGGATACACCTGCATACAACAATTCATCCCTCAATGAAATGAACATCAATAACCATAGGATCAAGGGTTATTACAGGGACCTTTTCATAGAAGGTAGAATAGACCTTGACACTTATGAATATATTAACATTACTCAACCGAGGACGCCCGTCATGTTTGGTATACCCAAGATTCATAAGAATCTTGGGATCCTATGAGGGCACTGGTTGATGGAAGATCTTCCATTACTTACCCATCAGCCAAGTATATAGATTTTCTGTTAAGCAAATACTTGGAATGCATTCCAAGTATTTGTAAAGACTCATGGAGCTTTTTAGGCAGTATTAATAACATTGAATTTGACAGCGCATACAACTTTTTGACAGTCGACGTAGTCGACCTATACACTTCAATACCACATTTGGAGGCCATTGAGTGGTTGGAGTTGTTGCTGTCTGAATTAAAAGCCCCAAGAGATGAGATTAACAACATTACAGAACTTTTAGACATAGTCCTGTCCTCTAACTTCTTTGTCTTTGGAAAAGACTATTACATCCAGAAGCAGGGCGTTGCAATGGGCTCTCCGTGTGGTGCCATCGTAGCCAACTTGCTTATGGCACACTGGGAGAGAAAATTTGTCCTGAACCATCCATCATGGAAAGACAGAATATGTCATTACACTAGATTCCTTGATGACATTTTTATTCTGTTCAAGGGCAATGAAGAAGAGGCACGGTTGTTGATCGACTATTTTAATAATACAACAACATTCCTTAGGTTTACTTCTAAATTTGACACCTGTGAGATAGATTATTTGGATGTCAAACTTAAAAAGGACACAAGGAATCCTAGATTCATTTCATCTATTCATCGTAAGGATACTTACATTAATTCATTCTTACACTACACAAGTGCCCACCCATTCAAACTAAAAAAAGCAATTATTAAAGGACAACTAGTCAGGGCAGTTAGGATGTGTAGTGAATTTAAAGATTTTGAGAAAGAATGTATTGTTCTTACTGAATTTTTCTTGGACAGGGGTTATCCATTTTCAGTTATAGAAGAAATAACTTTAGAAGTTACTAATAAAAGAAGGAATGGTACTATTTGTCCTTTAATATTTGATCATAAAACTGTAAATTCAGGTGATCAAGGCATTCTAATTGAGGCGACAGGTACAGGATTTAGTCCCGCCATTGTGATTGAGGAACCTAGAAGTGACTTTACTTTGTCCTTTTCCACTGTTTTTAATTTGAACTCAAAAGAAATATCAGAGATCATTGTTAAGAATTGGTATTTCATCACCAATAATTCATTGTTGGTTGAGAAACTTGGTATTAAACCAAGGATTACATTTAGGAGAGGTAATAACATTAAAGAATTATTACAAACAAATTCATCTAGTCAAGCTCTCCAGAGAACAAAAGGGTGTTTCACTTGTGGGTCCTGTAATTGGTGCCATGTCCTGCGGACTGGTAATTCGTTCAGCATAGGCCACAAAAAATATTGGATAAACTGTAGAATAAATTGTGACACCAAATCTGTTATATATGTTGCTCTCTGTGTATGTTGTCCGGCATTTTATGTCGGAAAAACTGATAGAAAATTCAGAGAGCGCATATATCAACATATATATGCCATTAGAAACAAAAAAAGTGAAAACGCACTTGCTAAACATGTGGAATCTAATTATGGGCATAATTTTGTGTTTATGGGTATCGACTGTAAACATAAGTCTGTTAGGGGAGGACCTATCTCTCTGTTACTAGAAATTCTAGAACTACATTGGCAACTTAAGTTAGATGCCTTTAACATGCCAGGTTTAAATGAGAGCTGTAATATAGCCCCTGTGCTGAAATATAGGTCCTATCTACGTTGATAAACTATAATATGAATTAAACTATAATATGAATTAAATTAGACTTTTATTTTTATGTCCAGTACAGAGATAAAACACTATTGTAAAATATGCAGTATACAATTTTTACATCTAAAATTTCTATTGGTAATACACATTTGGTTGTCTCATTAGAACTTTTTATTCTAGTGTGAAATACTTTATACACACATATGTATATATTTTTTATTGTCATATATTGATTTTATTTAAATGTATTTGTTATTATTGGAAGGGTAGGACATATTATATAAGTATGGTTGTTGAATGTGTTTTTTAAAAAACATTGTTTTGAAAATAACCATTTAACTTTAAGGAAGTGATGTACTACGTACTACAGCTGATTTTAATAAGGCTGCCTACAGTATAAATTGTAGTTGGCGCCTTTTTTCTGTGTTTTTAGCCTCTGATGAAGCTACACTGGTGTAGTAGCGAAAACGCTATTTATTTTTTGTTTTTAATAAAATTGCGTTAAGGCTTTGTGACTTCATTGGCTGCTGAGCACTCTTTTTGTTTTTCCAAAGTTTGTTTTTACGAGTTTATCACCATGTGGCTGCCATATAAGGTGATTTGTGGGACAGCCACAGACTGTACCTGCCAGGCTTTACAGATCACCGTCTCTGGCCATGAACACGGTACCTGTGTCTGGCAGGTGTGCTACTGAGTATCAGGTACTAAGCCAGACTGGGTACTATCCTCAGAGGTGGACAGATGTACAATGGACCCAGGTCCCTGCTGGGACTGTCCAGAGCCATGAGCACGTGGTCTTCTAGGACGGTCTATGGACAGCCCACCCCCAACACTGCTGGGGATGGTACTGGCACTACGGGAGTGGCTGTGGCTTGAGGGATGTCCGCAGCGACTGCCAGCTGCTGATGTTGCTGGCATACGTCCACGTCAATGTCTCAACCATCCCGCACTGTCCAGACACATGGACATGACATTGCAGAGGACATCTAATGTCTCACCCCAACGTCTATCAGTGACCTCAGTGTAATTACGGATGGCACCTGCTAGGTCACGGATACTGTCAATTGTGGTGGAGTTATGTGCCCTCTGTGCCCTTAGTCCCTGTCTGGTGTACCGTTCCATACGTGCCTGTGCCTCCATGACAGTCTGGAACATGTGTAAGGTTGTAAGACCTGTGGCACGTCTGCCAGGGGCATGATGACCAGCAGTGCTCTAACGAGAACCCCTGGACATCTGCCTATGTGGTACCCTTCCAGACATCTGGGTATAGCTGCTGTGTTGGGATGCATGTGCCATAGATACCACACTGTCCTGGCCAATGCCGACTGTACACTGTCCCTCAGCTAAGGGCATTGGTGATGGATGTATTGGCAGTATGACTGTGTGCATGGATGGGGTGGAAACTTGTGTTCTGTCAATTGGTGGCCCAACGACAGACCCTGGCAAACATGCCTGTGCCTCAACACACCTATCCTCATCATCACTATTTTGCTCAGTGTCATCAGGTTCCCTGCTGTAGTGAACCAGCCCAACCTCAGCACCTGTGAGAGGAAGACAGGAAACACACTTTACGACCTGTACATGATGTTGGAACACATGCACACATCCACACATGAACACATGCACACATGAACACATGCACACATGCACACTTGAACACATGCACACATGCACACAAATACACTCCTCCCTTAAACACACACACACACACACACACACACACACACACACACACACACACACACACACACACACACACACACACACAAACACACACCACCAGCAATGCAGAACATACTCAATAGCGGTTGATGATGGGGTACAGTATCACAAGCCAAACAGTCATATCACACATGTCAGCATGCAGGATGTGTGTTGCTCAACAGCATGCAGTGTGGGTGTAGACATCCCTTGCTAATAACAGTATATATGGCTCTGATGCATGTGTGTTGTTCAGTAATTGGCCTCACCCTGGAACGCAATGTGTACATGGACACAACATTGCTGTGCAAGTATTGAAAGTTCTGCAATGTCCTGTGCACCATCACTCACAGGTATACATGCCATGGCTGCATGTGTATCTGTGTGTCACATAGATATCCATTTCTGATTAGAGCGTCTGTGTCTTTAGCAGAGAATTGTGGACACAGGTTTAGCACATGCATGCTACGTATACACACAGGATGAGTGGTGCATGTATACCTGATGGAATACCATTGCTCAACATAGCCATTGTACAGTGGTTATGGTGAGTGTAGGACATATTGTTTACATGCCAGTGCCAGCCATGACATGGCATGCTACAACACAACTGCGACATTAAACATCACACATACCCAGTGTGTGTCATTTGACCTATACACTCCATAGCATTGCAAGACATATAAGTGTCACTTTGTACAAATGGTGATTGCTATGCATATTGTGTATAGGTGCATATGTTTGCACACACACACAACAGTGAGGTGCATAGCAATGAATGCTATGTGTAGTACTGCGGTTACTGTAACTGGATGGGGTGTAGTACCATGAGCCATCATCATGCAGCATCATGTGGTCACTCAAGGCTACTAATGTGTGCCAGACCGGCACCTAGCATGCTGTACCTGAACTGCAGTACCATGGCTACATTCACCATTTCACAACCAGTTGTTACATGGGTTTGTAAGGTGCCCAATAGGGAGCATTGCCTAACATGAATGTGTTATGTGTTGCAGAGTGTCGCACAGCCCCATGATAGGCCCCTACCCCTCAGGTATATTATGTGTACTGTGTGGATGACATTTGGGATACTGGAGTGTGACCTTACAGCGAGTGTCTGAATACGCCATGCATAGCATAGTAACGTGTACTGCATATGACAATGTTGTGTATGTTGTGTGCATGTGTACCGACTCTGCCTATCCAATGTCCACTACAGTTTTGCCACAATTGTGTGGGATGCTCTGTGTATTGCATGTGTTTGAGACAGCTACATATGTTACTGGGATGTGCATAGTCTCACAGCAAACATGCACAGCATGCATTATGCGTAGGTGTGTTACATGTACATGTCCTACACCTCACCTATGACATGCACGTATATCATGCAATATTAAAAGTAGAACACATTCACCAGCATGGCTCTGCTGTCTTGCTGCCATACCAGAGGGACCTACAAGGATATGAGACAGTTTGTCAGTGGAAACAACTGTGGCATTGCTACTGTGGTTTTGCAGTCTTACAGTAGTACAACGGTTGACAGTCACAGGCCTACACATTATATTCCAAATTATCAGTATTGCACAACACCAGGCTTCACATCTTCTAACTACACAGTACACATCTCACATATGCATGATCTACCAATAGACGTAACAGTAGTCTACAGATATGCCATGTTACCTGCACGCTCTATGTTAACTTGCTGGGTGGCTCCGGCCTCCATGATGATACATCTTTGTTGTTGTTGTTGTTGGCCAGGAGCCACCAGGCTGAGGAGCAGCTCCTCCACTCTAGTGAGGGGGGGGATGGATTGCTACCCCACCACCTGTGGCAAGCAGCTGTCTACAGACATCAGACGCACGCTGCCGGACATCTCTAAGTAAATCACTGCAGTGATGGCATACCTGCTCATATGTCCGGTTATGCATGCCTATGTCACTTACCCGATGGACAACATCTTGCCACAGTGCAGTCCGCTCATGCTGGTCCTGGCTGGTTCTTGAGAACAGCAGGGCATAGTGCTGAATTAAGCTGGTTGTGATCTGCTCATCCTCGGCTGGGCTATATGTCGGATTGCTATGGTAAGCCATGACCTTGGAAGACAATGAAACAATATGTGTGAGCAAGTCATGTGGCACACTTAACATTCTAAAGTACAGATATCACTGAACTGCCATATTGCTGTCAGAGGATACATACTTTCAATACCACATATCAGTGCTCATACCACAACTGCCTGACAGTGCCTGGCATGCTCTATATATCAAACCATGTTCTTCACAGCAGCAAAGAGAAACCAGTATGTAAGACTATACAACAGTACATGTCACACTGTATGAGACACAATGCACCACCTAGCCATGGGAGGTATATATCAAGCTAATGCATAAAGAAATATGTCATTCATTGCAGTGATTGTAAAGTCCATTTACAGTATTACCAGTATACCACACTAGTTGTTGGTGGCAAACCCCCGCCTAACATATGTACACATTCGTTAGTATAGGTGGCATACTGCTGTACTAGACTATACATGTTGCTAGATACGCACTTATATCCTGTAACACACATATGACAGAGGGCATGTTACAGGCATACCCACACAAACATCAGATATACATACAAGACACAAGGGTATGGCAACCCAGATGAGCTTTACCTGTGTACCATACAGTACTGTGTGTCAGTACTTACAAAACATTATGCCTGAGGTATGTAATCTGTGAGGACTACAGGGAACACACATAACAGTGTTTCCAAGCAATGTGGACATACACCATACTGTGCAGTTTAGGCCTACAGCCTCAGGTAGTACTACAGTTCATACGGGATTTGGGTTCACCAGCAGTACCAATCAATAAGCATACATGTACTGCTTTAGCCTACAATGGCACAGCCCAGTCCACACCAAGGGACTACGTCAGACCGTATGCCATACTGCTTTTTCTGGCAAGCAATAGCATACACATCGTTTGCTGGGATCAGAGCTAGGACACAAAATAGCATGACAGAAACAGTTTCCCACTAAGCTATCACACATTTACAGAACCTCGACACATTCATCAACACATTCACCATTACACTCAGTCAACCTCACATAGCAATTAGTGCAACAGGTACATGTGGGTGTGTATCGGTTCATAGGTGGGTAATAGGCTATTGGCCCTAGGGCCTACAGAAGCCTAGCCATACACTAGCCTGGCCTTTGACATACATGTAATTTAATTTCACGTGCCCCTATCCAGCAGAGACACAGAGGTGATTCCCGGTGTGTATTTCCTATCTCCCATCTAATCATCAGGATTATTCATGACAACTGCTAATGAGGAGCTTGGTTTGCAATTAATAGGTAGTTTGTTCCAGAGTATGGGATGTCTGTGAGATAGGAATCTATCCCTCCAGCATGTTCTGTCTTGTGAGGTACATACCATATGGGGCATTGTACTCTATAATGGGTTTTATGTGTGATGAGTAGAGGGGAACACTGACCTATATTTCCCTGGATGACAGATCTTTTGTGATGAGGTGTGCCACGTAGACAGATTACACGACTAGTGTGGCACTATGATTATCAAAGGGGAGACTACTGTCCACCTGTGTCCCATGGTCTCTTATCACACTTCCGGTGTTAAGTTGACTACCACCTATGTGGTAGTTCATGGGTACGGAATTTTTGCCAGAAGGGATGCCAATGCAGTTTCAACACTGAGCTTGAGTCCATGACTTTTTCACCAAGCATCTGTCACAGTAAATATAATCCTGTCTCTCTCTATCTATATATATATATATATATATATATATATATATATATATATATAAATATACACACACACACATATAAACATCCATTGGTGTACATATAGATATACATACAGGCACATATACAGTCCACCTTTCATGGTGGGAATATCAATTATGCGAAGATTGTGAGGTATACTGTTATGTAATAATATTGCACACTGTTGTGCAGAATGCATTGAAGGTGTTCTCAGCCCATGTAGCTTTAGCAGGCCTCACTGGGTGCAACACTGCAAATCTGACAAATCATACCCACACCGTTTAACCACCACATGTCATATACCAGCACTGTATGCTGTCTTGTTTGCCACACACTACAACCTACATAGAAATATGCATATAACAACCTTCACCAACATATATATGTCCACCCTTCACAAACAGTTGCAGTATGTCCCTTGCTGTATGCACCTCTACAGATGCTAATATATCTGACACAGACAGATCTCTCCGTATGTGTGTGCCATACACACACAAGATCCACACTGTTGTAAGTATGTGGACCTCACGGCTGACCTGTTGGGCCTTGCTGCCACATGAACAGGTGTCACATGTGAGCACACAGTAATATTAGAGGGTGTATATATAGCTGCAAATGCTAGATTAGCATACTAGCCTGGTACAGCAGTTGCCAATGCTAAGCTACACGTTAATATGACTATCATGCATTTGTTACTCTGTCACATCCATGTTTATATAGCTGTATGTGCTACTCCCCCACACAGCCATTGTACACACTACTGTACAGAACACAGATAACATGGATCAGATGTTTGACATTTAATGCTGAGCTACATATGTCACAGTTATATCCCACTGCACACAGCTGCACACTGATTACGTACTGCTGCCACATATGGATGATTCAAAGTATGTGGAGTACTCTTCAAAAACATCTACAACATGCCACTAA
This sequence comes from Protopterus annectens, assembly GCF_019279795.1. Classification (NCBI taxonomy): domain Eukaryota; kingdom Metazoa; phylum Chordata; order Ceratodontiformes; family Protopteridae; genus Protopterus; species Protopterus annectens. The sequence continues at coordinate 1,908,929,734 of NC_056741.1, read as the reverse complement.
ATACATATCTGTTACATGCCTTTCCTTTGTATGCGTTTATATTTTTCAGTTCCGTGTGTTTTGTATTTGTTTTTATTTATTTATTTATTTATTTTATATCTTAATTTATATATATATATATATATATATATATATATATATATATATATTTTTTTTTTAATATCTTATTTTTTTGGCTGTTGCTGTTATTGGTGTCTGTCTGTCTGTATCTCTGTGTCTCTCTCTCTCTCTCTCTCTCTCTCTCTCCCTCCATAGCTGCAATGAAATGATTGCATGTGTGGACAGCAAGTACAGCCTGCTTTTATAGGTATCTGCACATGTGCATGTGATGGCCTCTGCACCAATTGGTGGCCACCATTTGGTTATTGCATGCAGCCTGCTGTGTGGTAATTGCAGTACTCACTGTCATAGCAACCCAATGCTATAAATTGCTAGGTCAGCTAGGCATAGCCCTTTCAGCTTTCCAAAGTGGGGACCATGCTTGTTTGCTGTGGACACCGTTGTGTAAGTCAGAAGGTTGGTATACTTCTTATATCTGAAGCTAGGGGCATAGCCAGTGATTTGAATGTTGTACTCAGACCTGAATGTTGCCACTTCCAGTACACAGTTGTCAGTGTAGAATTGTACTCACCCTTATAAATACTAACACAAGATATATGGGAGTATGTAGTTTCTTTTCTACTTATACATTTAGCTGCCATACATAAGTAGTTATTGAGATGTATTCATTTGGCACATGAACTGTTTGTGAACTGCTATACTGTGAATATTAATGTACTCACTTCTGCACAGTTGGTGCTCTATTATTGTTGACATTAGCACAGGATGCTCATGAAAACTGGACATTTCCAGTACTGAGTATGCCTACCTACATCCTTGCTGGAGCCTGAACACACAGGTATTTTGTACGTTTGGGTGGGGATTGTCCTGCTATGATACTGTGTGGGGGTTGTAAAGTGCTGCTGTAACATTATTTACTGCTAGAATGTCTGGTTCTGTTATCACAATCATGTAATGCAATTCCACAATAACTGCTGGTAAGTGGCTTTGTGTTATGGCATTCCTATCTTCCATTTACATTCACTCATTCTTATGCATGATATATATATTTCAGCAAAAACCTGATGTATATCTACTGTGGCTTAGTGGTACTTCATGCAGTCTAGTGTGTCCAAGGTCAGGGGTTAGAGACTGACAGTGGTGTTTTATTTTGCTGCTGAGCAGAACAAGGGCCCTCACATGCAGGGTGACTAAGGCACTTTTAAGCAGTTGTAAGCGGGTTTGCGTGGGTTTGCACGAAGCTTAGCAATACGTAGCTAAGCGCACACAAGTGCACACTTGCGCAAACCCGCTAACTACTGCTTAAAAGTGCTTACTCCCACTAACCCCAGCGCTCATTTCTTTGAAATAAAAAAAATTGAGAGATAGGAAAGTGGTGAAAAAGGGGCACAAAGAGGGAAAGACAGTAGGAGAAACAGCTAGGGATGTGCAGGACAGGTGTAGGGAAGGTCCATAGCTGCCCATTTCTTTAACAGCAACAGCTGTGCATATGCTAGAAATTTGGAGGGAAATTTGAAACTTTCTACCCCTGAGAGAGGGGTGAGGACAACTAAGTAAGTTGAGCTGCCAATTAAATTTCAGTTTATATGGCCAGTGGACATGTGTGCAAAATGGGCAGCTATGTATGGGGCATAATTTTTTTGTGGGAGCAGATTGCCCTTTTTTTTCAGGTGAGAGTGGAATGTGGGGTAGGGGAAGTAGGTATATTTGGGGAGGTAGTTTGGGGAGGTAAACAGACAAGACAAACAAGATGCATACAGGGGCAGAATATGACTCATGGGGTGGGTGAACACCATTGACGGGGAAGGATGTTTGGAAATCGCTAGCCCATGAGCCCACAGATGGCAACAGTTGAACTGAGATCCCCACCCATGGGCAGTCACCACTGCACCTTCACAGCCCAGAGGGTGGCTGTGCTGGGGGCTGCATAAGAGGGGCAAGCTCACCCGTGCATCGCGCCACTCTTCCCTCGAGCTGGCTTAGAGGATCAGCGACTGAACGCTCGCTCTCCCTACGCACTACAACCCGGACCATTCGGAGGGTGATAGGTGGCCCTCCTCCAACCACGCTTGAATGGGGGGACGAGCCACATCCCCTGCAGCACTTCCACCCAAAGGTGGCACAGAGCCAATGGAGGAGGAGGAGGTCCAGGGCTGGGCACCGGACCTGCTGGTGCCAGGTACCATCGCCAGCTGAGGTGGGACAGGTGGGTCCGCTGGGACCAGCCTTCCCAAACGTTCTATGTTTAGGAGGATTTAATGACAATATGGGTTAGTAACAGCCAACAGCATTCCAATTTAGTTGTAACAGCATGCAGTAGTATTCCCATTAACCCAACACACCAGAGTTCCAACAGTTGAACAGCAAGCATAACACATGCATATATAGAACAGCAGTGGACATTCCAACAGTATGCAGGATTGATTGGTGGCAACAGGCCACCAAGATTGTGGTATGTGAACAGGGCACATGCAGCAAAGTAAATGCAAATATGTATAAACCAATAGGACATATGTCCCAACAAATGTTTTGAGATTAGACATACACATTGAGGTGTGGAATTGCATTGTTTATGCACATACAGTAGGGTGTAAAAAGATACCGCCATTAATAACTTATATGTACTTATAGTTTACACTACATTCCTATTGACTGCAGGTATATATCCCCTACATGTATTATTACACTAGGCAATGTTCGTTAAATTGTGAAATGGGTTTTGCTAGTTCTTTATATAACTGACCTGTATCTGACATACAAACTGTCCAGGATGCCGATGTTACTGCTACGTATTTATATATTTGATTTATATTTATATATCTACATATCTGGATGTTTTCAGGTGACATTATCAGGTATATTTTAACAGCCCCCTACATTTCTAGCAGCACACTGACATTTCTGGGGAGCACAATAACAAGCTACTCATATGCCAGATTAACCTGTACATGCCGGCCATGAACCAACAATTGAGGACTGTATATATGCTTAACAGCTACTGGCACTCCCTTCATCCACTTTATATGGGCCTACCCAAGTGTGGGTTGACTGCGGTTAATACAACAGTACTATTTCTATAATGCAAGGGTACAATAACATATCGAAGAAAGTGACATGGACACTCCAGGAATTATACCTTTATTAATTACATTACACACTTTTCTAGTGGCTTTCTCATTTATTTGATATATTGGTACATGCAGAAGACTTTTATTCAAAACGTATTATACCTTTATTAATGGGTTACAACACTTTTTCATGCTGTCTCATTTATTTTATATTACAATACATGCAGAGAAATTATTCAAGACTTAGTATACCTTGATTAATGGGTTTTGACACTTTTTCAGGCTTACGTCTTACTTATTTATATTTATTTTATATAACAGTACATGCAGAGAAGTTATTCAAGACTTATACCTTTATTAATGGGTTACAACACTCTTTTTCAGTCTCTCTCACATATTTTATATAACAATACGTGCAGAATAATTACTAACCTCCCTGGTGGCGCAGCCTTAGCAGCCTCTCTGCATAGGCTTGCTGATTCGCAGCACGGACACCTGCAGCTGTGAGGTAAATGAAGAGATATTGAGACATACCTATCCACACTATAGACTACAATAGCAATTCTTACATACTTCATTCCATGGCTACATACTCATTAGTGGGGCATTTTCCATTTCACGGATCTCCTGTATCCACTGGTTCAGTCGGTCCTCCTTGCATCTCTTCAGGTCTGAGTAGTGGTGTCTGACCTGCTCACCAGTCCGAGGGACACCTGTGGCACTGGTGAGATCATGTGCTAGATGATTCCAGGCTTCCGCTTTGTACTCAGTGCCTTGAAAGTGGCCCTGCAGGAGTCTTGCATTATGATGATGGACAAGGAGCCAAACCATTAATTTTGACTCCTCAATGTCCCACTGTTGCACTCGAAAACGAGAGCCCTCTCCAACACCAGTCATGCTGACTGCAGATGGGAGCTACAACCAGTTATGGCAGTTATTCCCACCTATGGAGCTTAAATATGTCTTATTTCCCGCACTTATTTGTGATTGGCCGGTTTTGAAAATTCTCAGCTAAAAGCAAACCTGCTTAGCAATGGGAAAACTTCCATTGATATGTATGAGTTTGTTGGAAGTGCATCCATATGTAAAGCTGTCATGGCTTAGTGGTTTAGTACTGTGATTATGGTGCACAGTATCCCAGGTTCGGGGCCTGTCATTGCTTTTTATTTTACTATTGGCCAGACCGGCTAGGAGGTGTGGCTGTGTTTAGCCAACTTTGCTCAACTTTGCCCAACGTTGCTCGACGTTGCACGACTTTGTGCTAGTTAGCGTGGTGCACAGCTGTACGCAAACATACGTGCAAAGCCATTGCGCTAGTTAAAGTAGTGCTACTCTATGAGCAATTATACTTAACAGTGCTTAATACTGGTAAACTTTGCTTAGCAGTGCTTCACATTGCTTAAGATACGTTACTTATGCATTCATCAGTATGCATGACCATTTCACCTTGTTTTATATATATATATAAAATATTGTTCACTACTACATAGGCCATTTCAATGCATTTTACTAAAATTTAAAAGGCAAATGTCAGGGATTATTTTTATGCACAGATTTCCTACAGAAAATGGAAAGGGGAGTGGTGGGACTCGAACCAGGAATGCCTCCTCTTTGTGCGAAGGTTCTATCACTACACTATTGCTATTTGGCTTAATTTGCATATAAGTTGTTTATTATCCTCTTCAATGTCTAAACTGCTAACTGTAGATAAGCAATGGGCAAACCCTCCCACACACACGCAAATACGGGCAGCTATATCAGGAATAAAAAAAAAAAAAGTTTTACATTTTATTATATTTGTACAGGGGTTTAGAATGTGGGGGAGTGTAGTGTTGGGTATATACACATTTGAGCGGACTCGCTCATGTCTGGTGACATTTGCAAATTTAGGCACTTGCAGAGGCGTGGATATTTGGACTGCTCGGCAGTCTGACACTCTCCCTGCACTCGTGCATGCTCCGTGTTAGCCTTAGAGTTGAGTCAGCACGCCCTCATGAATATGCATGGCGCGCTGACATCATACTCTTAGGCTGCAGTTTCCGTGTAAGACTTATTTAGTCTTACACAGAGGATTATTGAATCCTGGCCAATGACTTGAGACCTGTGCTTTAAATTTGCTGTGATAATTATTAAGGCCGGGTAGAGATATTAACTTAACAGTTTTGTGAATACCCTGCTCTGTCTATACAAACCTGTGAACATGCCAGAGTAACAAGGAGTTGAATTGTTCAAGACTTTGTTCATGACAGTAACATGATAGGCGGAATGCTGTTTTTGCCATATATATTTCAAAACATCTTGATGATAACCATTTTATACTAAATTATTTTATTTTGGAACAAATAATGATTGCTAATCATTGCTTCTCTAGTCTAAGACTTATATTTTGGGAATACCATCCATTTCAACTTAAAGAATTAACCTCTTACTCAGTTTTCAAGCAGATTACAAATATGCATAAATAACCAATCTGAGTGTAAATGTCATTCCACAGGACATATAACCTAAAATTATAAGTCATATGCTCCCTTCTGATTCACAGCCTAAGTTAAACACCAATGTATATGCAAGCAGTCTGTACTTTCTTCCTATTTCTGCAGTCCTCACATTTCCCTCTTTTTTCTTTCTCTCTCTTTCTTCCTTCTACCACTACTCAGACTGTACACATACAAATATTTAAAATAATATCCAAGAACACCGATGGAACCAAGGAAGGCACAACTCTCCAGCTTAAAAACTTAATTTATTGTGGGTCATAAGCACTTTCGCAGCTACTGCTGCTTTATCAGATAACAAACACATTGAACCAGAATTGGCTTTTAAGTAGGAAAGTGAAACAGTGTTAAATCACATGACCACAAAATTTTAAAGAAATACAGCTAAAATCTATGTTATTTATACAGCACATAAAAACATGTATATATAAATGCAACATAAAAACTGTATAAATATATACAAAACTTCCTATGAGCAAGTAAAAATGCTGCTTTAGCTAAGAAGAAATCAAACATATATAATTGCAGATGCAGAGGCAAATACTCTCATCTGGCTAGTTGTCTTGACTTCAGTTTGGGTTTAATGGGCACAAATTCATTCAGCCCATGCCCAAAATCTCCCCTCAGCCTGATAATCCACTTGACTCTCATCCGTTCTGTTTGATTCCTTATATCTCCACCCCTTATAGTCTCATAGACACTACCAATAACAAGAGATTTGAATCTGTGCCTAGAATCAGTAGCCAGTACATGTTTTGACAAAGCACTAGTTGTGCTTCCCTTTTGGTAGAGTCTATGAGACTATAAGGGGTGGAGATATAAGGAATTAAACAGAACAGATGGAAGTAGCTGCGAAAGTGCCTATGACCTACAATAAAATAAGTTTTTAACCTGGAGAGTCGTACCTTCCTTGGGTCCATCAGTGTTCTTGGATTACTTGCTTTCATTTTTGTTGGACTCTGCTGCTCTGGGAAGTTGGTGGCAGTTTTTCTTTGGCTTTGATTTAAAATAATAACATGTTTTTTTTTTTTTGCTACTGCCTCCACATGTGTTGATATGTAGCTTGTTTATTTCCTGCACTGTAGCATTTTTCATTTCATTGATTGTTCATGACTGTATGCAGGTTTTTCATGCTATCATAAATTCATTGCACTGTACTCTTTGACCTCAATATATTATTAGCATTTTGTATTTATGTACTTTGTACATATAGGATGAGAATGAAATGTGTCCCTTAAGATCTTGCCCAGTAAACAAAGGCAAATAAATAAAATACAAATAAACTAATAGTTTTATTAGACAAGGTAAACAAATATAACTCGTCTTGAAATATAAGGAAGGAGTTTGTTATATTATGTGGTACATTTTGCTCACAGGGGATACATTAAGATTACTCTTAGAACAAATTATTAGATTGACTGTATTATTTTAAATCGGTTGCACTTGACTGTTCTTTAATTGTTGTGCGACTAGCGGTCTTCCGGATTAATTTCTGCAAGTCTTTTGGGTTTCTAATACTATGGTAGGAATGAACTCCATTCCTAAGTCAGAGTATGATTAAAATTCATGACATTAGCATTGTTTCAATATTTGATATTGACCAAATGTGCTCTTCACAGCACTCACAATGTGCCCAGAACTGACTCCTTTTCTAAATCATATGTAGTCACATATGCAAACATGACTGTAATTTATTTTTATGAGACCCATTGCTCCCACTACTACTGGAACTCTCTGGGTATCCTTCTCCCGCATTGCTCATTTCTGCCTGCAAATCCTGGTGTTTTATAACTTCGTGTCTCTCTGTACTTAAGACACTGTAATAACTAGGTGTATCAGTTTCAATTATCAATGCTACTTTTGTCTTTTCTTTTTGGACCACTATATCTGGTTTTCTTGCATCTGTTTTCTAAACTGTTGGCAATGGGTGATTCCTTGTGATTTAAACTTCATTTTTTGTGTTTCATGTTTCCAATGCTTTTCAGCTACTTCATTATTGTAAAGTTTGCACAATCCTCAATGCAACAGTCTAGCCACATTAGTATGCCTTTCAGTATACAGGCCCTCCTTCTTAAGTGTATCACACCTAGCAACAAGATGCATGACTGTTTTGAATACTGTTTCACAGAACCTGCATTTGACTGTTTCTCCCATATGTTCAGTGGACTTTTTAAAGCATTGTGTACGTAGTCCACTATACTGAGCCACTTTTATTAACTTTTCATCTTTTGGTTTCACTTCATCTCTCTTTGAACATTCCTACAACAAATTTTGGTCATCATGTGGTTGATCCAGAAGATCTCTGTACTTGCCACTATATTTAAGTATTTTTCATATTTCTTTCCTTCTCATTTGAGCCTTTTCTTTTTATATTCATTCTTTTTTTGGCACATTCAGTTGCTGTCTGATTTTTGACTGTGGTTTATTTTCCATTCCTGCTTGTCACACAAGTGCTGTTGCTAAACTTTACAAATTATCATGTTATTCTTCTTCTCCTTATGTTTTAAACCTTTCACTATGTTTGTCTATGATGAGGTCTGCAGATAGGCAGCCTTATGGTTGCAGATCTATATATGTAATCATATTTGAGGATGCCTATACCTCCTTCAAAGCAAAGAATATATATAAATCTTAGTATACACTAATTTTTGTGTATCATTTGACAAGCATGAAGCATTTTTTTATTTTCATTTCTACTTCATCCAGTAATTTTGAGGGCCAGTGGATTACCCCAAAACTGTAAGTTAGAACATCAAGAGCAACTTGATTCATAGCTTGGACTTTATTCCTAGATGTCAAGGCAGTTTTCAGTATCAGTTTTTGTTTTCTGAAGTATTCCTTACCAAGTTTTATTCACATTTGTTCGTGTTTTATTGTTGATCCTTCATCTATTCCCTAATATTTATACACTCCCTCCTGCTCAAGTGTCTTTATATCACATTCACATTTCTGACTCAGGTTGATATTTTCATGATGCTGCAGCTTTCCTGTATTAATTGTTGCTTTTTGCACATTTATCAAGGCCAAAAGTCATTCTTATATCAGCTGAGAAAGTTTTAACCATTTGTAGTTGGGTTTTCAACTCCACATCTGATGAACTATGCAGTTTTAAGTCACCCACAAAAAGTGGATGAGAAATCTTTTAAAAATGGTTGTTTTCTTGAAGCAAATTTGTAACCATAGTCTAATCTATTAAGTAAACAGCTTAATGGATTAAGGACAAGACAAAACAACAACAGTACTAGAAAATCACCCTCAAGGAATAAACTGTGCTGCAAACCACCACATTGAAGAATGCACAAAGAAAAATGTTTCAGCACAGAAACATGACCAAGATGTTAGCATAAACTCAAAACTTTATTCTCACAAAACACATAAAAAAACAGTAAGCGCTTTCACACTATTCTTCAGACCATATAAATTAACACAGTCCAACATCATTTAAATACAAAAACAATGCAGTCTTCCAATCAAATCAGATAAAATTCTTAGAAACAATTCAAATCAACCATACACCATTGTCCAAAAAATAATTAAAATTACCTAAAAAGATTCTTAGCTTTTGAGACGGCTCTTAAAGAGACCTGCCTATTTAATCCCTATATCTTATCAGCTTGTAACTTAATTATCCAATGCAGCTCCCAATTCTCAGTAAAACTCTTCTAATCTCCCATTCTAACACTTCTGAAAACTCTCTCAATGACCATAAAGCCAAAGGAGTGACCCATAACTTGTTCTAATGTATGCTTCGCAAGCTCACTTCTCAGGGGTTAGGCATTGGACTCTCAGGTACGAATGCAATACAATTACAGATAAAGGAACATATTAGAGACTTAGTAGGGGATAAACCAAGTTTTATTTTTAAAAACAAGAAATTCTTAAAAAGGCAATTATGTCATAAGAATCAATGCTAGGAGAGGTCTAGTGTTGTAGCTTCATCAGATATTTGATACTGCAATTGGTGCAGTTTCTGAATCTGTATTGATAGATCTAATGTTTTCATTCATCCAGTAACACAGGCAATTTTTAGGTTTAATGTCCATGCTGATTGCAACACTATTGATGTTGTTTATCTTGCTAGATGCAAAGCCAGTATGGGTTTTTATGTTGGGAAGATGAACCATTCCTTGATGGAACAAATTAGAGAGCATTTGTATTGCATTCACTTCAGCCAGAGATTATCTTAGGATGTTCATCATATTGATCATTGCTGCAGTATATATGGGTTATATTCTGCCAAGGATATAACAGTCGTTCAGTTTCCAAAGCTTCAGGGCAACTTCCACATGCCAAAATCATTAGTTATCTTCGGTGCCAAGCCCCTCAGAGCTTTTCTGATGTTGAAGAGAGAACTTCTCTGTGGACTTTCGAGGATGGCCAGTTGGCTTGAGATGTTCCCTTGCTGGGAAGATAAGTTCACTTTGGGGAAAATTCATCTACATTAAAATATTGTTAGTTTATTGTACTTTCCTGTTTAGGAAAGTTATTTTTAGCTAGGAGTTTGTGTTTTAATCAATTGTCATGAGACTTGACTGTACTTTTAAATGGGACTGCACTTTTTCCTATCAGTATAAAAGTTGCTTAAAGTAATTGAACACCATTTTTAATGTGGAAAAATCATATTTATTTTACTTTTGGGGGCTAACAAAGTGTTTTAAAGTGCTTTTTACTGTGTTTTTATGTGAAAAAGTGACTTTTAAAGACCTTAAAATTTGACTATATTTTTCTGCTTGTCTTCCCTGAGAAAGAGGCTCCATTTTTGGTTTGACTATGGAACAAACAATGAAGCCCAGTGTCAGTCCTCCTTTTAGCTACAAAAACAAAAATTTTAGTAAACAGCCTTTGCCAACAGGACAGGCTAGCAATTTGCCTCAGCCACAGGTGGGTGACTGTGCTGTGGCTATAGCTTGTTCCTTAGACCATTCATCTTTGACCCAAGATCCCTCTGGTCCAGCACCTACAGCCATTATGGACCAGGCATTAAGCATGTCCTCTGACACTGTTGAGGTCCCTTCAGGGGGCAAGATAGAGACATTCTTGTTGGTCCTGGGAGAGGGAACAGGGAAGGTTTCTCTGCTTAGTCAGAATGTTGTGCCCATTCCTGTGGGAGGTACTGCTGCTATTAATACCACTGTCAGGTCCATTTTTCTTGTCAAAAAGAAACAGAAAAATAAATATGTATCTGCTCCTCCTCAAATTTCTTTAAACAGATGTAGTTTACTCGGTCTAGCCCAGTGTGTAATTCAGACTGTTGATCCTTCTTATAAGGTGTTTTTTTTGGTAAAATAAAGAGGGTTACATCTTTTCCTGAAGAGGTACAATGTTTGTAATCTCAACAGGAAGATGAAGGGACAAATGCGGGGTTTTATCAGTTTTGTGATCTGGACTCAAAAGGAGTGCTCAGTTTCTGATTCTCCCTGTTGAGAGGGGGGGGTCTCTTTTTCTGAGATTTCCAGAATGTGCCAGTGTTTTCAGTGGAAGAACACTGAGGTTTCTTAGTCCCTCAGAAAATGGTATGAGCTGTTACAAAAGGAATTTCCAGAATGCTTATCCATTCCTCCAGTTCTGTCAGCTCTGGAGAATGTGTGTGCATGTTACAGCCTATAAATTTGTAGATATAATGTTGCTGCCTGTAAAAATGTAGATAGAATATATAAAATTCCTCAGTCTTCTTCTAGATTTTGTACAATTTTCCTAAACCTGACCTAGCAGCTATAGCTTTAGTTACTCCTAGTGCTGCTAAACATCTCATTAATTTCAGTTATTCTCTCTCTGACAAGGTTGGGAAGATTATTTAATTAATTGTTAGGCTCATATGTTAAAGTTTATTCTTACTAACTAGTCAGTATAGTCTTGTGAGGAAAAATCTAATTTAAATAATTTAGTTTCTTCTATTGATCAAGTCAAAACGCATTGCTAATAGAATGTGTGCATATGACTCAGTCAATACTTCTTCTAGGGCTATGGCCACTGGTACTCTTTTGAAGAGGTTTGCCTGGCTGCATTCTCAGAACCTCTCTAATGATGTGAAAAATGGGATTTTAAATTTTCCTTTAGATAGATATTTAGTTGTTGGTTCTTCTGCTTCAGTGTGATGAAAGAGGTAAGCTGATGTAGGGAATCTCTAATGTTTTTAGCCCTCCTTTTCAAAACATTCTAAAGGATTCTTGGCAAAAAAAAAAAGAAAACATTCCCAACAAAGTGCAGGTAAACAGATGTTTAAAAAGAAATGGCAAGGGGATTCCAAAGATAATTCAGGACCCCACACCCCCAAACCAAAGACAGTCCAAAAAGTCAGAACAACTATTTAAGAAACTTTGACCCCCTCCTATTGCCAATGCTAGGTGCCCTTTTTTTCCTTCCAGAAAGTCTGAATCTCCACTTTTCTCTTTGACAACAGCGAGTTTCAGACAATAGGTTTGGTAGATCCTTCATCAAGGTTACAGCTGGCAGTGGGAGGAAAATCCTCCTTTTCAGGGGGTAATTCCTCATCCACCAGACCGGATCCTTTTATTTCCCCCTGTCCTTGATCACAGAATGGATTGACTCACACAATTTCATAAGTGTTTGTTACATCCTGACCCCAATCATCTTCAACTGACTGGCTGGATAATAGGTTCTTAATTCACTTTACGCACCTATTTACTGAGGACATGCAGCAGGTACTAATGGAGGCAAGAAAGCCTGCTAGTAGAAAATCATACATTAGCAAATGGAAAAGATTTAGTAGTTGGTGCCAGCAACATAACCATCATTCATTCAGGGCTAGATGTTGTCTGGTTTTGCAATATTTGTGTGAGTTACTATCCTATGGCCTTTTTTTTTCCAACATCAAGGTTCATTTATTGGTCATTTCAGCATGTCTGCACATGGACTCTCATCTTTCAATGCATTCTCATGTCAAAATGTTATTGAAATGGGTTTTGCAAAGAAGGCCACCAAGAAAACAACTTTTCCTTGAAGTCTAATTTTGTATTAGAGAAGCTACCTCTTCATCCATTTCAACCAGCAGTCTTGTCTGACTTCAGGTTTTTAACTTAGAAAATAGTTTTACTGATTGCTATGAACTCTGTAAGAAGGGCATCCAAGTTACAAGATCTTATGGTGAGTGAATCCTATTTCATTTTCCAAGGCAACATAGTTTCTTTGAGCAATAATCCTCCTTTTCTGCCTAAAGTGGTGTTCGAGTTTACTTTAAGCCAGTGAGTTTTAAACATTTTCATCTCATGGCACACATAAACTAATTACAGAAATCTTGCGGCACACCAAAAAATATATTATATTTTTTGCCGATCTGACAAAAAAATGTCTGTAGTAAACAATCCAGAAGGTGATAGAAAGAGTACGACTCCAGTTCGTTTTACAGGCCTTCAGACAAGTTGTTGCCAGCAGAAAACCTAATCTTGCAAGTCTCTACTAGACCAAAGTGCCATATAGAGGAACAGTATTTTCAAGCAGCATTACTGTAATGGTACCCACTAATAAACAAATACAGTTCATGTGGAGTTACTTGTATCTGAGTCGTATCTGAATTCAACTGTAAATTCTTTTTTATTAGACATGTTGCATGTACTACTATTGGAATTGTCTAGGTATAAGTTAATAACCAGAAGTTAGAATGAAACCCTCTACTTCATATTTGAGAAGTAAAGGCCTTAAAACTATTATGCAAACTACCCCCCCCCCCATAATAGTAGCTCATTTTAACCATGCTGTTACCTTCCTATATGAAGTTGCTGGGGTGTGAGGCAGTATTCCACATTTGGGTGATAGAAGGTGGACAGCTATGCATCCGTCTTTTATTTACTTACTTGGCAGCCCTTCACCTTCCTAAAATTTTCAAGCCGCATGTTTAAACCTGCAAAGTGCAAATACTTCCTAAAAGTACTTCAGTGACAGGTTCAGCATCTAACTCAAGATCCTAAGTATCGACCATGCTTCACCCACGCTTTCAGTAACCCCACCTCTTAGTCTTTTGCTGGTCCCTCCTCCAATAGGGGTCTATTGTCCTTGAGTGTAGCCAAGATGGCAGCATCGTGTTTTGTACCCATGTGTATTCAGGTTAGTTGGAGCATCTGTGCCAAAGTAGCTCACTTCCATGATAATTCTTGTTGTTACTTAATTTGAAATAAAAGGGAGGCAAAGTGGCTTTTGGTGGGTATTGGATGGACATTTTCGGTGGCAGCAACAGCAGGTGAGTGAAATAATCCTTAAGTTTTAAAAGGCTAACTGTCTTTTAAAAAAATCTTGCGGCACATCTGTCGATCTCTCCGAGGCACACCAGTTGAAAACCCCAACTATCCATCTCTCCATTTACTTTCCCGAACCTAAAATGAGAGAAAAAGGATATTCCATACCTTTCATGTCCACAGACAACTCAGGTGCTATCTTGACACAACTAAATAATTCAAACTAAATCATTTAGATCTTCAGATCAAGTGTTCATTTCTTATGAAGGTAAAAAGAAGGGGCAACCTATGTCAAAACAGACTATTTCAAGGGAAAATCAAGGCCAAATCTACCAGGGACTTGGCTTCATTTATAGTTTTTTGGAAAGGGTTGGATTCTAGAAGCATTGTAGAAGAAGCAACTTGGTGCTCTGTGTATACTTTTACAAGTAATTATAAGCTTGATTCCTTCCCTAGGTCTAGATCAGGCTTGGCTAGGACCATTTTCCAGGGGCTCCTGGAACCTTCCCCTTCCACCTCCCAAATGTAGCAAGCTAGGGTAACCTACCCATATAGCTAAGGCTACTGCATCAGTGATCAATATGATGAACAGGGTACAGTTGTTTAAGTGAACTTACCTTAACAGTAGATGTTCGATTAATCACTGCTGCAGTAGCTGCACTTTCCCTCCACCCCCCTTATTGTTTCATGCAATGTTTATGTCAGGGTGTGTATATTTATTTTTTGTTGTTCCTAACACTGCTCTTTGAGGACTCAGCCTCCCTCCCTCTATTGGAATGAAAGCTCTAAAGGGCTTGGCACTCATACCTGCATTTTTAGTTAGCTCAGCTCGAGCTGACTGATGGTTTGGGCTCATGGAAGGTGCCCTGAAGATTTGGACTTTGTCTGGCTGTTATATGTTTGGTAGGATATAACCCACATAGCTTAGGCTAATATAGCAGTCATCATTCAAACATCTACTGTTATGGTAATTTTATTTTCATAGCTATACTTTTTTTCATTCCAGTCATCAGGAGTGTTTCTTTATGCATTTAAGCCCTTTCCATTCACATCCAGAATAATACTGAAGTTTAAAAAAAACTCCCAAAAAATCATTATGGTGCCTCCATTCTGACACAGGCAACTTTGGTTCTCCTTTTTTATTGAATTGGGCAAGGGCAATGCAAAAATAAATGATAGTCACTAGTGAAAATACTCCAGTGAACAAATCATATGGAAGTACTGCAAGGTCACTGTGTGTTTTCAGACTGTAACAGATTCATATTATGCCAAGGTGTGGGATTATTGCTAAGGATTCAAGGTCCTTTGCCACCAAAGAAATGTATTTTATACAGCTGCAGAACACACAGCAATCATGTTGTAAATCAACAAGAAAGGAAAGACAAATGGTTAATTCCAGTGCGCTGAAGCAGTGAACACATGGGAATGGGCCCTAGACCACAGGATTACTTTTGCAGGCTACTTTCTTACCAGGTTAATTATGCATTTAGAAAAACAATCAAAATTCACATTGCTGCTCCACAATACCATGTCTTGTTCTACTTTTACCCTATATAACACTGTTGTCATAGGAGCAGGAGTCAAAATTTTACCTCAGCCTTATATCCTTTGCAATCATGGCTACAGGGTCTACACTGAATTCCCAACAGTTTTTGATTTCAGCAAAAGTGACTCACATTTGGAAGGAAACTTGGAGGCCTTCATCTTGAAAACACATTTTTGGCTAAGTGGATTGTAATCTTTTGCTGGTCAACAGACAGTCTGTTGCCATGAAATTGTGTACAGTTCCAAAACTAATTGATTATCTGAACCATGTATGCTACATATGACTGGCTTACTACTCTATCAAAGTATATAATTTCCGGATTTTCTGACTGTATACCACTTGGCATTACTTGTCACTGTCAACCATATACCTCTCAGCTGTCCAAATATTCACATGATGTCCACATTTTTCCTTATATGTCCTTATCTGTTCCTCATAAAATTTGTGGTTTTCTGGCAAACCACTTGGGTGTGAAGTCACTAAATAATGACAGGCATTTGAGTTTCAGACTTCATAGCCTTCAGAAAAAATGCTTGCTAACACAAAACATGCTATTCTAACAACTTTCTAAGTTTATAAGAACAATATTTAAAATATGTCCATATTTTTGGGCCTTTGCCCCTCTATTATTTTTGGCTTTGTCTAGATTTCTTGTGCTAAGAGGTTGAGAGGTATGCCATACAAATATAACATTCCTTAAAGGAACTTTGACTTTAAGATGTCAGTCTCTGTTTTCTCTAGATTTGGGACTAGATGCTTATGGTAGGAGACCCAACATTGTCAGCCTCTAAGCCAGTTTGTAAACTAGCAGCAAGTTTCACTGAAATTTTCTTAATGGCAATAGCTTCTCCTAAAAAAACTTCTGAGCTTTAAACTTTGATGCACAGTATACTGTCTGCAGTCCTTCATGAGATACTAGTTCTGAGAGCTTTCACCCAAAGGTAATGTTAACTTTTTTCCCTAGCTCATTCAGTACAGTTATTACTTTTCTTTGTATGGCCCATATATGTCTAAACATCTTTGTTCAAGAATTCTAAACAAAGTCAAAGTAATAGAGGACGAATGCTCAAAATCAGGGTTAATTTTTAATTCACTTAAATACAACAAAAACTTTTCATCAGTGTGCATTTTCTGAATAATAAGGACAGAACTCTAATATCTGGTATTATTGACTGTTTGAATTCCTCTGCGAGTTATCAGAATGAAAATAAAAAATGTTACAAAGAATGACAAAAAAAATATATGAGGCAATATCAGGGATGCTGCACAAAATTAGAGACAGCTGAAAGGTATGTATGACATGAAATCTGGAGAAAGGATTAATATAGACCCTGAATGCATATTAACAATGGAATACTTTGGTGAGTGTTTGGACAAAAGAAGCAAATACGTACGGACACCTGAACAGCTCTGTCTCTTTTTTTGAGAAGGACAAACAAGACTTTCTTGTGTAGAAGGAGCTATACTCTAAGTGACTTTCTCATTGTATTTTTTTTGACAAATGTTACATGTAACATTTAGTTACATTCTAGTATATTCTGCTTCACCTGCTACAGTTTCTGCTGCAAGGTGTAAGAATACCCCTGCTTGGGACATATATTTACTTGTGTCCTTGACATCCATTTACACAAGCATTACCTACTATAAACCCCGGTGCTTGATCTAGAAATAGGAAGACATTTGTAGGTCATTGCTGGAGAACGTTTTGTTTTCATGTCCAACCTTAGACTAGTCAGCCAGATGGCTAGATAATCTGATGATTTTTTTTCTTCTATAATTCTGCTGCAAATTTTCATCCAGACAAAATCTGGTACAGTTGGAGTTTCTTGGAGTTTTCAACCTAACAATAATCTTTAAGTGAGAAGTTCTTGCAGCAGTCTGGACACATCCCTACAATTACACTTTTGTATGTGACTGGATTTTAGGCTCTCTTTTTTATGTATTACATGCTGTAAACCTTCTTTAAAAATGGTCACTGAAACAGCAAATCAAAATATTTGGACATAGCTACATTAATTCAGTCATTTATTGTATGAAAGCTTTCATTCCAGGTAAAGGCTATTGCTGATGCCCCACAGCATGGGCACTGAGGATGGTTCTTGCAGCTGAGAAAGCACTGGAACTTAACTATATTTTCTTCATTAGAATACTCTGGTCATTTGTTCATGTCACTTTTTTGTTGCATTTCATGATTTTCTGCAGCAGTCTTCTGAAGTATATTTTCTGTTGGGGGATGTGTGTGTGTGTGTGTGTGTGTGTGTGTGTGTGTGTGTGTGTGTGTGTGTGTGTGTGTGTGTGTGTGTGTGTGTGTGTGTATATATATATATATATATATATATGGGTCTACTTCAGAAAAACAAAACCCCAGAACACCGAAACTCACATCACCGAGACAACATGAATGAAACCCCATTACACCGAAAAGACCAGAAGCACGAAATTCAAAATCCCGTGCTTCTGGTGTTGCAGTGCAGGTAAGTGTGTATGTGTAAGTGTATGTTTGAGGGTTAGTGGTTTGTGTAAGCGTGTTTTGTGACCGTGGTGTGTGTGTGTGTGAGGGACTGTAATGTGTGGGTGTGCGTTTGCCTTGTTTATCTGTTTGTGCGATCTTGGAGTTAGAATATTAAAGAGGGGAGGTGTGGGCCCCCCACACCCCCCTAACTATATATATATATCAACTCCAGGGTCACACAACTTTGGAGAGGGGGCAAATCCCAGTTAAGTGCCTTGAATACTGGTTGTCGACCAAATGAGTTTCGACCATATGAACTGTTGACCATATCAAGTAGACCCACATATATATATATAAATATATATATATATATATATATATATATATATATATATATATATATATATATATATATATATATATATATATATATATATATATATATATATATATATATATATAGGTACATATCACTTCACCTAAAGCTCATTTCACCTAAACTCATTTCACCAAGACCATATCACCTAAAGTTCATTTCACCTAAAACTCATTTCATTAACAAGTAGTACAATAAGGCAAATCAAAGGTATATGCCCTTTTCCCCACTGTAGTGCGATCCTGGTGTTAGTGTATATAGTAAGGGGGGCTTTACCAAATAATGTAAAACAAAACCAGACAACATAAAACCAAAATAAGTGGGGGGCAACGTCCCCATGCCCCCCAGTGTGGATGGCTGCACCCCCCACAACCTGCCTAACTATATATACTAACACCAGGATTGCACTACAGTGGGGAAAAGGACATATACCTTTTCTTTTGCCTTATTGTACTACTTGTCAGTGAAATGAGTTTTAGGTGAAATGAACTTTAGGTGATTTGGTTTAGGTGAACGGAGCTCTAGGTGAAGTGATACGTACCCATATATATATATATATATATATATATATATATATATATATATATATCTTTTTTTTTTTATATATATGTTTATGGATTCCTATTGGTCCGGATCATATGGCTGAGTCTTTGAAAACCTGAAGCTTTTGAATGGAGATCACAGTACAGTGCAGATAGGAAAAATGTTCCCCTTTTTTCTTTGTAGGGGGATATCGGGGTTGGTATATAAAATTTGCAGGGGGTGTGGGAGGTGTAGTGGGGCTTACCCCCCCAAAAAATGTAAAAAAAGGTAGATGTTTATGCATGTTTTTTTTTTTTTTGAATGATGTTTGAGTTTTCTGAAACTCGATCATATGGTCCTGACCATATGAATTTCGAGTTTCTGAAAACTTGATCATATGGTAGAGATCCATATGTATAGATATACACACACATATATATATATATATATATATATATATATATATATATATATATATATATATATATATATATATATATATATATATATATATATATATATGTGTGTGTGTGTGTGTTTGTGTGTGTGTCTTCCCTTCGGAATCTCGAAATCCTAAAACCTCAAAATTCATATGATCGAGACCATATGATCGAAGTTTTAGAGATCTGCATACAGCACGGAATGGGAGATTTCCCTTTCCTCACTGTAGTGCTATCTCGGAGTTGGTATATTTAAGTAGCGGGGGCATGGGTGGGATGCAGGGGCTTGCCCCCTACATAAACATTGAAAAGTTTTTTTTGTTTTTTTAATGTTGGATTTATTTCGGAATCTCAACATTTTGAAACATCGATCATATGGTCTCGATCATATGAAATTCGATGTTTCAGAAGTTCAAAATTCCAAAGTGAATCCATGTATGTATGTATATATATGTATATATATATATATATCTATATATATATATATATATATATATATATATATATATATATATATATATATGGATCAGTATCATTTCGCCGAAAATCCATTTCACCAAAAATTGCTGACATAGGGTCCAAATCGCCGAAAATCCATTTAGCCGAAAATAGTACTAACAGTGTATATGCCCTTTTCCCCGACTGTAGTGTGCTCTCAGAGTGAGAATATTAAAGTAGGGGGGTGGGGGGCATAGCCCCTCACCCAGTACAGTTTAATATTGTCTAGTATTGTTTTATATTGTCCTGTCCCCATTAAAAGGATAAGTAAGTAGTTTATAACCTGAGTAGGTGGGGAGCTACACCCACCACACCCCCCTACTTTAATATTCTCACTCCGAGATCGCACTACAGTGGGGGAAAAGGGCATATACACTGTCAGTATTATTTTCGGAAAAATGGCTTTTCGGCGATTTGGACACTATGTCAGAAATTTTCAGCAAAATGTCCTAGAACCATATATATATATATATATATATATATATATATATATATATATATATATATATATATATATGGGTCTACTTCAGAAAAACGAAACCCCAGAACACCAAAACTCACATCACCGAGACGACATGAACGAAACTCTGATATTACGGGATTTTGAATTTCGCGCTTCAGGTGTTGCGGTGCAGGTAAGTATGTTTGTATAAGTGTATGTTTGAGGGTTAGTGGTGAGTGTAAGTGTGTGTTGTGACTGTAGTGTGTGTGTGTGAGGGACTGTAATGTGTGGATGTGAGTTTGCCTTGTGTATCTGTTTGTGCAGTCTCAGAGTTAGGGGGGTGTGGGGTGCAGGGGGGCTTGCCCTGCCTATCTGTATTGTAGGATGTTGTGTTAGGTAGTTTGGGGCAGTTGTGTATGTGTGTGTTATGTATGTGTTTTAACGTGGCTGTGTGTTTTCAGTGTTATGGGTTAATAGCATAAGATATCATATTACATTACAAATATAAGAGGGAGAAAAACAGAATATATATTTTCATAGTGGAGTGCAATGAAAAGCAATAACATGAGTTGAAGAGAATATGTGAGGAAAAAGTCAGTAGCCATATTATTTGTTACACGGTAAATGAGACGTAAGACAATTCTAATAAAATATTTAAAGAAATATCAGAGATGATATGATTAGAGACAGTGAGGTGAAACTGAGTGAGATGTGTTAATATTTTGGTTATAGAAGGGAGAAGGATGAAGAGAAGGAGATTAAAAGAAGAGTGCAGGGTAAGGTGTTGTCAGGTAGCTTAGATGAGTAGGGAGGAAAGAGTTAGAGGAAAGGTCTGCAGAGCTGAATTAAATAAGCTAAGATAGTCGAGAAAATGAAAAGCAGTGGAGTAGGCTGCTGGAGAGGATTGTGAAGTGTGATTTCGGTTGAAGGGGGTGAGTGAAGTATAGTGAATAAGTTCAGCCAGGATCGACACAAGAGCAGGTCCAAGATCATGTTAGGAATTCTTTTAGGGAGCATTTAAAGGTGGATAGTTTAGAAATAGTTCTGGTGGTTGATTATTGACTTTAAACTTTATTTAAGAAAGTTGAATCTGCAATATGTCATGCATGATTTGCCTAAATCTAACACATCTTATAAAGGTTTTAAAAAGCATAGCACTCTAAATCCCCCTGTAAATTCCACCTTACAAGTTTTTAATAATGCTTGTGAATTTAATTTTAGAAATATTTTGAAATCTAAAATGAAGGCGGATAACCTAAGCAGTGGTGAAAGAAAGGCCTTAGAAATGCTGGCCTTAAATCACTACTTAAGAGTTGTGAGGGCGAACAAAGGGGGCATGTTGGTATTAATGGACAAGACAGATTATAATTTAGCTATGCTAAATTTGTTAGAAGATGAAAATAACTACAAAAATGTAACAGTTGATTATGTACAAGAATGTTACTCTAAAATCGACCAGTGGTTGTTTGATATGTTTAGTCAAGGAAATTTAGAATATTCAATATATGTTTTTTTGAGTGTGCCAGATCCGAAAATGTTTTCTTTTTCGGTATTCTGAAAGTTTACAAAAATAAGTTTCAACTCCTGTTTACACTTATAGTAGCAGCTGGGTTTAGTAAGACAGAACCAGTATCTGTGTGGTTATATTACATGTTAAACCCAGTTGTACAGGCTTCTAAGTCCTATATTCGAGACTCTTGGCACTTATTAGAAATATTGAATGGTTTGGACAATGTTGACCCCCCCTTTTTTTTCTTTTGCTTCTTTAGATGTAACATCGCTTTGTACTTGTATTGATCAAGATATTGGGGTTGATGTGAATATTTAACACTTTTTACTGATTTTAATTCTTCTATGATTAATACCTTCTGCACGTCGATGAATACTGTCTTGGAAAATTTTTTTTTAGTTTGAGGGTACATTGTATCAGCAAATTTCTGGAGTAGCAATGGGGGCAAGGGTAGTCCCAGTGTTTGCTAATTTGGTATTAGCAATGTGGGAACATAAGTTTTTGTTTCAGCACAGTTGTTTTGAAAATGTGTTATTATATTGACATTACATTGATGATTTATTTTTATTATGAAGAATTTGAATGTTTTGTTACTGATTTGAACAAGTCCACTAATTTTCTGAAATTTTCTATAGGTGGGTTTGGTAAAAAGTTAGACTTTTTAGACATCACATTAGAATTCAATGAGACTACTAGGACTTTAATGAGTAAAATAGTCAGGAAGTCCACTTTTGTAAATCAGTACTTACACAAGGATAGTTTACATCCTACCCATACCAAAAGGGAGCTGTTGTAAAAGGACAAATATTCCGTTTAAGTCATTTAACCACAAATCAGGACATTTTTTAAGTGAAATGATTGAACTTAGGACTTTCTTTATGGAGAGAGGTTTTGATGAGATATGGTTGATGAATATTGAGAGAGAAGTGTTGGAATTGAGGCACACTAGAGCAAAGCCCCTTTTATGTATGAACAAGCAGGAATTGCATGACAGGTATATTTCTTCAACTGAGGATGTGGAGTTTAAAGGTGGACATGTGTTGGCTTCTCCCTTGCCCATTTCTAATGAAATGTGATTGATTAGAGATATTATTAAAGATAATTTGAAAATGTTATCTGGAAATTTAGATTTAATTTGAATAATTGGGGAAAAATGATTTTCACATTCAAGAAAATACATAACATCAAAAATATTTTTGAAATAAATATTTGTAGGTGTAACGTCAATTCCTACATCAGGTACTTTTAGTTGTGGGCATTGCAAACAATGCAGATATAATGCAATATACGTGTTAAAGGTAGATATACACGCCAGAGCAAATGTGTGGTTTATGTCGCTAATTGTGATTCATGTAGTAGTTTTTACATTGGAAAAACTATATGGACACTAAACAAAATAATTTATGAACACACACTGGCTATAAAAAAATATATGAATAATGCTTTGGCCAGGCATGCATCAACATGTGTGGATTTCAAAAAGTTTTCATTTCATGTTTTAGACAAAGTGGACGATAGTTTTTTATCTGGTGATTTCAGAACACTGATTGAATGTCATGAAAGTGCTTGGCAGATAAGTCTTAATGCAGATTATGCAACAGGCTTAAACAAAGCCATCATTATAAAATGTTTTTTTACTAATTTAAAGGATCTATTAGGTATAGATCCATTTGATATAATTTTATTATGTGTGACATCAGTTTAGTACCTTTATAAATGTATATATTGTATTTATTAATATAGCATTATCATTATGTTTTGGTTGGTAACTGAGATCATGTGATTGTTTTAAAATGGTATTTAAATAGTGGGAAGGGGAGTGTCTGTATTTCTGAAGCAGTTCTAATTAAACAGAACGAAAGTGCTTAATGTGTGGTGGTTTCTTTCTTTGTCTGGATTTCAGCAGTGTCCTTTATCTACCTAGTTCCTCTGTTTGGCTACGTCTTTATAGGTACTTCTTAGAAAACATGAATTAGACACAAACTGGGGAAATTACACATTTTAGGTGTATACATTTGTCTTGGTGTATTCCATGAGATTCAGAAACATGGTTAGTGAAATTGTAGTGTGCCTGCCACAAGCAAGGCTCTTAGTTCTTTTATGTACCAAGGTTAGTTAAAATAAAATAAACACTTGCAAACATCAAAGTACCCACGGTAAAGGAGGAAATACGACAGCTGTAAGACAAGGAAAATGAGCAATCATGGAGAATGCAGGTGTACATGTGCTACTATGACATAATACAGGAAAACAACAAAGCACATTAAAGGGCCCACTGCAATGTTTAAAATTATTTTTTTTACCATAAAGGGTTTGTAAATGGGTATATATGGCAATAGAAAAAAAAAACGTCAGCAAGCAAAGGCACATACACAAGGGAACCAAGGAGGGAAAGTCGTGGATTA
Source organism: Protopterus annectens (assembly GCF_019279795.1). NCBI lineage: Eukaryota > Metazoa > Chordata > Ceratodontiformes > Protopteridae > Protopterus > Protopterus annectens. Next base: position 1,908,905,731 of record NC_056741.1, on the reverse strand, counting down.
AGGAGGAGTAGGGGGGAGGGTATTGTGAAGTCAGTGGTAATACAAGGCTAAACGAAAAGTAGTTGTGAAGGAGTGGCAATGCCAAGGTAAATAAAATAGTTAAAACTGCAATGTATTCTTTTTTCTTTTTTCTTCTGCCATGTTTATCTGCAGTTTGTTAGTCAAAATGGCTAGTAATGTGGAAGTTTGTCTTTTTGAATCTCAAAGAACACTGAATGTCTTTGAAATGTTCTGAATCTCCGTACGTGTAGATTCCTCTTTTTTAATGTAGCAAAGATGAAAAAGCAGTAGTATGATTGCTATAATGACTTCTCACTAAGACACTGGGGAGATTCATGATGCAAGAAAAACAGGTGTGAAGACATATTGACACTCTGTTGGTGCTATGATAAGTAAAAGACCTCAACTGGATGGCAATGTCATGGATATTGACATCTGTGAAAAAGTCGGGAACCCACCTCCACCAGTAGACCAGTTACCACTGGTGTACCACAAGGATCTGTACTGGGCTAGTCAAAAGCTGATGGCCTGTGGCTTACTAAGTTTGCAGACTACTTTAAACTGGGAGCAATCATAGAATCCCCCATCGACATCATCAGATTACAGAAGAGACTGACACAAGCAAATGATTGGTGTCAGGGCCATGGACTAAAAGTAGATGCAAAAAAATGCCTTATTATCCCCCTTGACAGAGAAGTAGCCTCTGCTAGCTATGACATAGACAGCACTAAGCTCAAACACAGTGGTGCTTGGCTTGGGAACGCAGGTTGATAGCAATCTAAACATTGATCACCATGTGTCCACAGTGGTAAGGAAAGCCTTCTACACTGCCCATCTCATAAATAAGGGCATTGCATCCAAGACCAGGGAGGTCATTACTCTGCTGTACTCAGTCTTTATCAATCCATGGATTGAGTGCAATACTCCCTTCTTTATGTACCTCCTCACACACCTGCAGCAGCCGGAGGGATCATAGAGGTTTATAACCAAGAGAATTCAGAGCCTCCAAGACATTTATTTAATATTTGTTTACCAGGAAAGTCCGACTGGACACAGATCCTTTTTCAGCAGAAGCCTGGGGAGAAAAGCTCCATGAGTAACAGTAAATTTTAATGCACACAGTACTATTTGTAAAGTATGACTTATGTAAAGATATAAGGTTAAGACAGGTTGGTAGGAATAAAGGATTAAACACCGGGGAAGAAGTTGGATATGGTTGGGGTATACTGTAATGTATCAGAACATTCATGAGGCGTTAGTACAGGAACATAGACACTTATTTTTTTAGATAAGCTTTATGTGATGGCTTGAAGTGGTTAGTGGATGAGACTGAGAATGGACTTAGAAAGGGACTTCCACATACGAGATACATAACTAGAAAATAAAGATTATCCTGCAGTGCTGCTGGCCTTGGAGATGGTGAGTGAGTTCTTATTGTTAGAGTGAAGTGGTCTGCTGGAATAGTAAGGAAGGATGAGATTTTGTAGTACAGGGGTTCTGATTGGTTGTGTTATAATTTTGTCAGTTAGAGAGAGTTGGTTGTAAAGAATAATGCTGGGAAGCTCAAGCCAGTCTAGTATCCTTAAAGCTGTACAATGATGTGTTCTATATGGGCAGTCTGATGCAAACTTAGCAATTTTATTATAACGTGCTTCTAGCTTAGATAAACCAGTTTTCCTTAGATTAGTTAAAATTGGAGAGGCATATAGTAGAGTGGAGAGCAGATGAGTTTGTGCTAATGTAATTTTGGCCATTTTGGTCAGGAACCTTTTGTGCCTATATAGACACCCAAGTTTCTTATGGACTTTTTTTATTGCTAGGGAGACATGGAAGTCAAATTTTAGGTTATTGTCTATTTCCACTCCAAGAAGCTTTGTATGGGTTGTCGGGGAGATGACAGTATTGCCTTTGGCTATTATGTTAAATAGTGGGCATGAGATAGATGTCTTATTAGGTTGGAAGAGTAATAATTTAGTTTTGTTTGGGTTCAGAATTAGATGGGCATTGGCTAACCATGTTTCAACAGAAGTGAAAGATTGCTGTGTTTGAGAATGAAGGGCTGATAGAGAAGTGGCAGCATAGATAAGTGTTGAATCATCTGCATACTATATTATAGAACCACGTGGAGTAGCTGTGTGTAGATTATTAGTAAAGAGGAAGAAAAGGACAGGGCCCAAGTTATATCCTTGGGGGACACCAATGGATAAAGTAAGGTGTGGAGATAGGTCACCCTGCCATAGAACAGATTGTTGAGGGCCAGATAAATAGTTATGAAACCATGCTGTGGCAGATGCTGAAAAGGATAGTTCAGTTAGTACATCTATTAGTTTGGAATGGGAGACCATATCAAAAGCTTTTGATAGGTCTAGAAAGATGGCATATACAAAGTTGTTGTTATACCTGTGATGGTTTACGGTATTAGTAAAGGATAAGAGAGCTGTAGTGGTACTATGTGATGGGCGAAACCCATGCTGAGTGTTTGAGAGAAGGTTGTTTGTTAATAAGAATTTCATGACCTGGAGATGAATACACTTTTCAAGTTGCTTAGAAAGAGGTGAAGGAATAGCAATAGGCCAATAGTTTGTCATTTCTGTGGAAGGTACCCCTTTATGAAGTGGGATTACATGGGAAATTTTCCACAGTTGAGGGACCTTATTTTTGAGAATGGTTCTATTTCTAAGGATTGATACTGGGAAGGCTATAGAGTCAGCTGCAATTTTGAGGTATTCACTGGGTAAGTTATCTATGGCAAGTGTAGTAGGTTTTAGTTTTTGGAGTAGTTTTTTATAATGGCTGTAGGAACTGGGGAGAAAGAGAATGAGGCATGGCTGGTTGTAGACTTGGTTGGTTTGGTATCAGGAGTAGGGGTTTGCTGCTTGGAAAGGGCAATTATAGATTCAGTAAAATGTTTGTTAAAAATGGTAGCTATGCTATCGGAAGTGCTGTGGATGTTTGGGGTTGGTGTAGTAGGTTTCCTGGGTGAAGGATTGAGTTTTTAGCTGGCCAGAGTTTTTGAGGGTTTTTTGATATGTGTTTTGAATGTTATGATAGAAATATATTTTATCCTGTTTTATTTGTTTTTTTTGCCTTATTTCTAAGTTCCTGATACTATTGATTAGAAACTAATGTGCTAGTCTTGCGCCATAGTTCCTAGGCTTTATCTCTAGTTTTCAGAAGGGCCCTAGTGTCTCTGCTTAGCCAGGGGGCATAGTTTGATTGTACTCTGATGGTTCTAACAGGGGCATATGCATTTAATATATGCTAAAAGGATTTATTTAAATGGTTCACTGTGTCATCCAGGTCAAGGTATTTGAATGGAGTCCAATTGTACCTTTGTAGGTCAGCTAGGAAGTTGTTAAGATTAAAGTTATGTTTTTTTTCTGAGTTGTTTAAACATAGTAGGTGTTGGTAGGAATATGTTTTGTCGTATAAGAAATGTGGGTAGGTGGTCACTCAGACCATCAGGAAGGAAACCTGATTGGAATGAGTGAGAGGAGTTATTTAACAATATCCAATCCAGGGTTGACTGCTTTTTACTAGATTTATCTATTCGGGTAGGTTCTTGAATAGTTTGTGTAAAACCATGCAAATTTATGTGATGGATGGGGTGATCTGTATCACATGTAAACCAGTCTAAATTGAAATCACCCAGTATGAATGCCTCCTGACTAAGGGTAATACTTGCCCAGTGCAATAGACATTCTATAACTGGGGCATTATTTCCAGGTGGGAAACAGCAGCCAATTACGTTGTGTTTTTCTTGAATTTATAGTGTGGTATAGATGATTTCTGCACTGTCAAGTTGTGGGGTTTTGCAGACAAGGAAAGTTAAAGTGAGATGGTCTGTAAAGAGGATAGCAACTCCACCTCCTCTTTTGTTGAGTCTATCCACCTGTAGTATGGAGTAACCTGGGGGTAGTATTTCAATATCTTTTATTGCTTGTTTTTTGCCATGTCTCAGTGATCATTACTATGTCTGGGGAGTATGTGGCTAGAGTAGCATGGAGGATGTCTAATGTGTTGGCTATACTACTAATATTAACATTCATTAGCAATAGGTCTGATTTTTTTTTCTGTTTAGGATTGGATATGTAGGGGTGTTTAGACTAGCTTGACTAGGAGGGTTGGTGTTATCTGAGAGTGGTCCAGGGTTTGGGTGGATGTCACCACTAAGCAGTAGCCTAGAAGCAATGTTGGTAAGTAATTTCAATCATTTGATAAGCTCATTGTTGAATAACTGAGGGTTATAGTGACTATTGTGACATGGCTTATATGGAAAGACTGAAAGCCCTATCATTGTACTCTGTGTTGTACAGGCTGCTGAGAGATGACATGCCTACAGAGCAGTCTCTGACCCTGTCTTAATGGAAATACTGCACATTTGCAAATCAAATGGGACAAGAGTCACTCATTCCACAGATCTCAACCTGGCCTGCAACAGTGATAAAACTTGCTCAAGAGACAGATATGTCTCCCGGAGATTGCTGCTCCTCTGAAATAAGCTCCCACTTCATGTGAAGCAGAGCTCGTCAATGACCCTGTTTAAGTGCAGCCTTGACAATTGGATTGGAAACTGCAATTTTACCCCAGGGTGGCACCTATGGCCCTGATGGACAGGGGCACTCAGTGTTGATCATAGTATCACTGTCAAACAACAACTATTTAACTAAGATCAACTAGGGTACTTGGGGTTTTTACATGGCTAGGCTTGCAAAGACCCTAGGACCGTTAGCCTAGTAACCTCCTATGAACCTATATAACTGTAGAAAGAAGAGATGTTGTTGATGTCTTGTTTGTGTGGAACAATCTTCAAGTACAAGTTATTAATTTATTGAGTGCCAATATTTGTTGTATTTCACTAGCCATGGAACTGAAATAGCTGGAGCTTAGATTTTTCTGTATGAATCCTATCTATTTTTATTTTTTTATTTGACTTCCCATTATGTGCAAATCTGTGTATATTTTGTTTTCCATTTACACCATTTTCTTTATTATTATTTAAGTAAAGTTAACCTATTAATGTTTAAGCATTTGTAGCTGGTTTTATTTATTATAAGTAAATTCATACAATTTGCTTATCTGCCAAGAAAGTAATCATTATTTGCATTGTTGCATAGTATACTGTATGATATATGTCTGCTATGGCCTACTGCCAGAGAAAGAAACATTAATTGGTCTGTTTCATATTTGGTTTGATTTAACAGCAGCATGTAAATGGTTTCTGGCTTCCTCCAGAGTAGTGGCAGTACTGTGGTGCCAGGAAGGAAGCTGTGAGAAATTGAAGAATTTTGGAAGCCTTCAGTGGGAATTGTATGTGTGTATGTATGTAAAAAATACATTATATGAAAGGCATCACATCATCATTAATCCTCTGTTGTCACGTCTCTCAATTCAATCCATTATCCAGTCCTCTTTAACAGTTATGCCTGGCTGTTGCGCACCTTCTCTCAAACAATTTATCCATCACTTTGGTGGATGTTCACATTTCCTCTTGGTTTCTTCCTGTTTATCCCAAATCTTCTTCACCAGATCATCTTCTTTCCTCCACATGTGCTAAAATACTATAATCTGTTCTGCTTGACCTTCTCTGCAATTGGCATCACATTGTCTTCGGCTCTGATGTCATCATTTCTTCATCTGTCCCTCATTGTGTGTTCTACCCTGCATCTCATGCACTTCATTTCCATCACTTCTAGCTTTCTCAACTGCTATTCCTGCACTACCTAGGTTTCTGTACCATAAAGAAGTATTGGTCACACCACTATTTTGTACACTTTACTTTTCAACTTCCTTGACATTCTTCTGTCATACACTACCCCTGACATTCTGTGCCAGTTAACTACACCCACTCTGATTCTAGTTTTCATTTCCTCATTTAGACTTTCCTCTACACCTCGACCACCTCTCCAAGATACTGTTAACCTGTTCCACTATTTTCCCTTCTATCTGAAATTTTTTCAGCTTTTGATCTACCCCATTTGCTGTCATGACAACTACCTTGTCTGTACTCAGTTTCATTCCATGTGCCTTCAGTTTAGCATTCCACTCCCATATTATTTGCTGAAGTTCCTGTTCAGAGTCTGCTTCTAATATCACATTATCTGCATACACCGGTTTTGTTGATATGTCCCCTCCAACCTGTTTACTGATGTAGTGTCATCAAAGTGTACAGCTTTGGGCTCAGAACTGAACCCTGATATAATCTCACTGCCACAAGGAACCCATTCTGTGAGTCTAAACACTGTTCATACTTGTGTTACTAAGTCCTTATACATAGCCTGCAGTAATTGCACTAATTCTTCCAGTATTTCTGGGATATTGAACAGGACTTCCCAGATCAGCCTTCATAGGACCTTGTCACATGCTTTCTCCAAGTTTAGGAATGCCCATTTGGACTCTTTCCTCATCTCTAAGTTCTTTTCCATTATCTGTTTCACTGCCACTATTGGATCGGTTATGCATCATCCTGATCTGAATCCAAACTGCTCATCTTCCATCTTACTTTATACTGTTCTGTGTATTTGCTTATCATTCACAATCTCCAGTGCTTTCATGCAGTGGGACAGGAGTTTTGATACCTTTGTATTGCCCATAGTTTGTTCTTGTACACTGGCAGTACTGTGTTTCTTCTCCATCTGAAAGACAGCCTTTCTCTCCAAATTGCTATAAGTACCTTCAGGAACTGTTTCGCCCCTAATTCATCCAACATCTTGATCATATCTGCTGTGACTTCATCTGAGCCTGCCACTTTTCCTGCCTTCATTAACCTTAGTGCTGTTCTGGGCTGAGACTGAAATGTTCCAATGGTATCAATGCTATATCCCAGCTAACCACTTGTGTAAATAAATAAATAAGTAATACTTCTAGTAGGATGGGCTGCTCTTCCTCTTTCATTATATGCTGTGTCTGGGCCAGTATACCTTCTGTGGTGTTTTCTTCATTCACAAGCTGCTGGAAGTACTCCTTCCATCTGCCTTTGATGCCCTACAGACTGGTGAAAAGATTGTTACTGAAATCTTTTATGAAAGGCAGATGTTCCATCATTCCCACTGCTGCAGTAGCCTTTGGGTTCTGTAGGTTGGTTCCCTTGCCTAGGAATCATCACCTGTCCAGCTTCATAAAGCTCTGGCTCCGACCGCAACACCTTTGTTCTGACTGCTGATTCATAGTTGCAGTGAGGAGGACTCAGCATCAGAGTGAATATTTCTTCAGTAGTTTCTTGCCATCTCAAGAAGGATCAGCTTGCAGACTTCACAGGAGCAGCAGTTGATTAAGAGCTTCTGTTCTGGCAGATAAGTCCATGTTGTTGAACCTGTCCACATATAAATAGTTGCTGTTGAAAAAAAATTTTACTTAATTTAAATTTCTGACTAAAAACGGTATTTTCCCTTTAAAGAAACCAAGTACTTTTTATCAACATAGGGGATCACTATTATGAATACTTGTATTATTTAGCTACTTAGGGGATACATTTGACCAAATATATGTTCCACTTGTGTAATCTTTTAAAATTGTGATTAAAGGATTTTATTTTTAGATGGACAGGAGCAACATGTTGTTTACAATGTAGCTCTTATGCTCTCTTCATGACAACCTACCTGCTTTTTTTTTTTTTTTTTTTTTTTTACTGTCAATTGTTTTATTCTAGTAAAAGGAATAGTGACAGGGAAACTGAGTGCAGATTGCACTTTTACTTTGTGAAGGGGCTAGGTAAAGAAATGTGAGGGTAAGTGTGGTGCTTGTATACACTAGGTGACAACTTGCCTTCTGACTGACTCACTCCAACAGTGCCTACTGCTTTTGACTTCTCTTCCTTGCCTACAGCACAGATAGTTACTCCAGTCCTGCTGGTACTATTCTCACTGTTCCTAGAAAGAGTCCTTGCCATTACAATGGGCTCAATCTATGCCTCAGCTGGTAATAGGTGCACCTGCAGTGGCCATTAGTTGTCCCTCAGACCACTCTCTTACCTGTCTAGCTTCCTTTGGTGTAGCCATTTTGGCCTCTGCAAACTGGGTGCCTGTCACATCTTCTTTTGCTGTTCCACTGTCTGATAAGGGCATGTGACACCCTGTATAGGGCTGTGAGATTCTTCATGGTGTAACTGAGGAAAGAAACCATTATCTGTTAGACCAGAGAGATATCCCTCTTTCAAGTTGGTTTTCCACAGGGACTTCTATTGAGAAAAAAAAAATAAAATAATTACCGTTAAGAAAGATTATTTTCTTACCTTAGCAAAACATGTATTACAGGCTATGTATCCTAGTGTCTGGAAGCCATTATAGGTGATCATCCCACGTAAATAAATTCTTGAGGAAACTGGGACTAATGATTCTAATTTTGACAGAGATGGGCCTTCTTATCCTTCTGGTTCACAAGCACAAAGTTTTGACTGTGAATAAAATACAAATGTTCGTCGTATGGATCACTGCTGCAGTAGCTATAGCTATACGAGTTATATCCTGCCAAGGATATAATAGCTGCCCAGCTTCCAAAGCTTCAGGGCACCCTCTGTGCACCAAAACTGTCAAGACAGCTCAAGCTGAGCTGGCAAAAAGGCACTTTTGGGCACCAAGCCCATAAGACTTTTTTCTGCCACAGAAGAGTATGCTCCTGTAAGGCTGTTGAGGATTAGCGGTCAGCTTGGTGCTGTTCCTTTACTGAGCAGATGAGTTCCCCTTGTGGAAAAACCTTCCATTTTATAGATATTGTTTATGTTTTATAACTTCCCTCTTCAAAAAATTATTTAGAAGATAGGAGTTTTGTTTTTTAACAGACTGTCATGAGACTGTATCATACTTTTAAACAGGTGTACTATTTTTTTCTGTCAGTTTAAAAATTGGGTAAAGAAGCTGAGAACCATTATTTCTATAGAGAAATTGTGCTTAACATACTTTTTTGGGTCTGGCAAAGTGTTTTAAAGTGGTTTTTTTTACTGTGTTTATGTGTGAAAAAGTGACTTTTAAAGACTTGTATTTTTTCCTGACATTTGCTGTTTGTCTTCCATGGGAAAGAGACACCATTTTTGGCATGAGTGTAGAACAAACTACTGGACCCATGGTCAGTACTTCTTCCATCCACAAAAAAGAAAACATTCGACGAACAGCCTTTGCCACCAAAGGTGGCTGGCAATTTGCCTCAGCCACAGGTAGGTGACTCTGCTTTGGTCATTAGTTGTACCTCAGACCACTCATCTTTTACCCAGGATCTCCCTGGTGCAGCACCTACAGCCACTGTAGATGAGCATAGTCTCGTCCTCTGTGACTGTTGGGGTCTCCATAGTGGGCAAGAGAAAGACACTCTTATTGGTCCTGGGAGAGGGAACAGGGAAGGCTTGCCTGTTGTGTCAGAATGTTGTGACTATCCCTGGAGAAGCTGCTGCTGCCATTAATAACACTGTTGGCCCTATTTTCCTGTCAAAAAAAATGTGTCTGCTTCTCCTCATATTTCTTAAGAGAGGAGTAATTGCATCAATAATCACAGCATCAAAATTTTACATATTGGACTGTCGTGATAGAATTCACACTTGACATAGATACCTCCCCATGTAATTATCAGCCAGCAAAACTATCAACATTCATTGGGTGGAATACAAATTCCTAGAATATAAATTACCTGCAGAGTCTACAAAAAACAAACAACCTCTGAACTGTGTTATACAGATCATGCCATAAGAAAATGCTCTCCACTTTTTCTACCATGGCAGTAGATTCTATTACCAAGGTAATGAACTGTTGTAATGAGATTCATTCAAATGAATGTTCCTGGATCAGACATTCAACTCATCTCACAATTAATACGTACTGCGGGTAGATGCTTGGTCAGCTTTGTGGGCTGTCATGAGTATCTACGAAGCACAGGGAGCATACCAGAGTGAGTCAATGATCGCAGCAGGTACATGAGCAAATATATTATAGTCACATGGCCTCTACTGGCGCTATTAACAAATGCAGGCACTGTGATCTGTATACAGAGTGTTTGCTTGCTCTGTGTAATAGTGGCACCATGACTGATCACATTGTATTGCTGGCTGATGGTTTGTGTCACGTGCCTACATATGTGACAGTGAGAGGGTTGACATAGTTCACTGGATTGTCACATGGTGAATAGTCATGGCATTGAAGGGCACTAATGGTGGCAGGGCTTCCAGGTGTTTCCCTAAAGAGGGCAAAATCGATCTTCAATTACTGCATTGGGAATACTAGAAGTACATGACAGGAGATGTATGAGTACAGTGGTTGCCAGTTACAGTCTTGCTAGGGTGATAACTGCTGCCACTAGCATACTTCACTCTGGTAAGCAGTTATTGACACCACTTCATTGACCTGAGAATGTGCCTTCCTGGCCCTCTGAACCAAAGGGAAGAAGAAAGCAGAGAAAGGGTCTCAGAGATGTCCTTGCAAGATCTTTAATTGATGTGTGGTGCACTTGTTCTTCTTGTTTTTTATTTCTGGAAGAAATGTAGGAGAATTCTGTCTTGTATCAGAAGCGATTAGAGTGACTATCCAGATGCAGGGGTGAGTTTGATTTAGTGTCCTATTATTTAGTATTTAGATGTATTACTGCAGCTTAGCTGTAGCCACTGCCATAGTTTGTTTAGGTATCAGTGAAACAACTCGGTCAAAGTTGTTGGCATAGTTGGGCATCCTGTGTAAATACATCCTGCTTTGCACACCCAAATGAAAAGTCTACATGCTCATGTAGCTCTTTGTAGGAAGATGACCACTTTCTCTTCCTGCACTGAATACTCACTGCCTTATAGTGTCTGATATGGTTGTCACATCCCTGCACTGTGTATACTGGTCCAGTCCAGGTACGTGTGGGCTGTAAAGTGGTGTTTGGCTGGAGGTCCCTTGAGGATTTACGGTGGGTATCCATGGCAGGTGCTGAGTTAGGTGATTCAACGGGAAAGTAAGGGCAAGGTCTTTGGGGGATGGTAGTTGGATCTATGGCATAGAAGGGGAGAGCTGTTTGAGTGGAGCTGGGTTGGGGTCAGTGACACTTTTGTCTGGCATACCCTTGCCTTTTGTGCCATGACTATGTTGAGTGCCTTGGTACGTAGCAAATTACCTTATTGTCTTCTGCACTTGTAGTACAGCATAGTATCCTTCTAGCAATAATGGGCGCCACCACTATCTCACATCCCCCATTATACCTAACATCCTTATCCTACCACTATAGCCTTCACCCTTCCAAACCCAACCCTTGCTAAGGGAGCAGTGATGCTGCACATCTACCTGCATATCTAACACTAGCACACTTGCATACATGTACCTAGAGAGAACTACCTGAGCTGGCTGTGTAGTTGAACGGTAGGTACCAGTTAGACTGGTCATCTGAAACATTAATAGTACTAATATCATTTTTTTGTCAGCCCTCTTTCTCACTATATTTTTTTATATTTCATTTGCTGTGTGTTCTTTTATTTTTATCTGTTAATTTTACCATTTTCTGCAGTATCTGCCAATGTTATGCCAGTTGTATGGTATGGATCCCAAAATTCTCCCATCAGCACTCCATCGGGTTCCAGGCCTGCCTCTCAGATGCATGTAGTGGATTTGTCCTAAGGACATCATCAGTTGCTTCTGGCAGTTGCTTGCAAGAGGGAAGTGCTACTGTTCCTTGCCATGGAGGGGGGGGGGGGTCACAGTTCATCATTTGGTGGGAGTTGGAAGAGGTGGTGGAGAGCTGGAATACCAGTGGCTTGATGCATGCAGTGGCCACCTGGAGAGGGCTGTGTTGCAGCTTCAACAGTTGCATGCTGCCTGGCACTGCTACCATCATCACTTCATGCTAGGCCCAGCAGGGAGTGTAGAATCCAAAGCAAAACTAAATTATCACTTAGAAATAAATAGCTACAGAAGCTCTTATAACACAGCCGAACCAAAACCTGCCCTACACCTAGACTAGACTTCCACCCTGTAGAATTCTGTGAAAGTGTGGACAGTAGTTTATGATGTGGATTCTAGTATGTCCTGAGTGAAAAGCATTTCTGAAGAATTCTGCTCACACCTGCAGTCCTTGTTGAATGCACCATCCCTAAAATAAAACAGTACAGCTGTGTGAAAACTTGCCATAAACCAAATCTGTAAGATCTCTAAAGCTGTATAGCTACCCTCCCACCTTCACCTTATTGTCTGGTGACTGAGGAAAATAGTTTTCTGGTTGTCTATTCATTATTATGTTTTTCTGAATGTGTTCTAAGCAGTTTGTTAGTTTACAGTTTTGTACTTCTTTCTGCATAAATGTATACAGGTGCACACTTATATAATTTGTCTCCCACAAGTATGCAGTCCTTGTGCAGGTTTATTAGCCTAAGAAATCAAAGATGGTACATACTAGTGTACTTTATTGTATGATTATTATACAACCATTCATCTGTACCTACAATAATGTGAGACCACCACTGCCCCTCAAAGGGACAGCTATAAAAAATCAATGCAGCTTACCTGGTGAATAAATACAAATGATAAACTTTCCTGATACAATGACATCTCGTTAAAGAGTCTAGTGTTACACTATATGTATGTTAGGCAATTATACTTTAGCATGCGCTTGCAGTAGTACAGTTACAATTATAGCAATAAATTAAACGTAAGTTAAATGTTTATAGGTAGAAAAACTAAAGATTATACAAGATAATTTTGTTTTTAGTTGACCTCATGGCCTAGAGGGATATATCCCAACCGTCCCTTCAGATGACACAGGATTGATTACCAAAGGCTGAATTCACATGGCTCTGTCAGGGTCTGAGGGGAGGCATATATGTCTAGTAAGGTTTTATCCCCTTGTGCTGCTCAATGAGAACTAGAGAGCTCTTGCAGTCATCTGCCACAAGGAGGTGGGTGTCTGTGAGATGATATCACTTGCAGAAGAAGGTTGTTGTTGTGTCTTTTGGCTTTTCCCAGTTAGGGGTCGCCACAGTGGAACTCCGGTCCGCTAATGATTGGCAGTAGATTTTTACATTCCGAGTTGCCACCTCTGATGCACAACCTTCAACGAAGGTACACTCATTCACACATGTCTCCACACAGAAGATGCTCTAGCTGAGAATCAAACAGGACAACGTCTTACTGTGAGGCGACAATGCTACCACAGCACCATCATGGCTCATACAATACCCATTGCATGTCCAACCACAGAGACCTCACTAAATATCTGCTGGAAACAGCAGAGAGAATGGCTAAAGGAAAAATCTTGGATGATAGCAGCACTCCTACCATGCTGAACTCTCACCTCTAGGAGTGAACAGGCTGTAGAGCCTTTGCTCTTGATGAATAAATGGGTTAGTAGGAAGACCAGAGGGAGAGTCAGAGGGAGACCAGATGAAAAATGATGTAATGTCATAGATTCATAGGACGATAACTAGGCTATTGGCTCGGAGGCTCTTATAAGCCTAGATAAGAATTTCAACCATGTTCCCACAAAGTCAGCACCTGTTTTTCCTGTCCAGCAGGGACACAGGCGGGATCCCAGAGGTATATTTTCTGCTTCCTATCCAGTCATCCAAGTTCCTCTTAAAGACGGCTAGTGGGGTACTCTGCTTGACATGGAGAGGATGTATATTCCACAGATGGGGGAGTCATTGGGACACAAATCTATCCCACCAACAAGTTCTATTAATGTCACAGACCAGGTTGAGACCTTGCGAGTGAGTTGTGCGAGTGGAGTTTGACTTATGGATATGCAGCAACTCCATCAAGGCTGAGTCTGAGATGGCCTTGTATGCCAGACACAGGTCGCCACTGAGCAGTCTGTATGAGACTGAGTTGAGGAACAGGGCATTTAGCCTATCTGTATAGGATAGGTGTTTGAGACCCTGGATTTTCCTTTTCAGGAACCTCTTTGGTCTCTCTAACTACTGCATGTACTTGGCAACGTACATGCAAGTTAACATTCAGTGGCTTTAGAAACAAAGTATGCAAATTAATGATATCAGTGAGCAGACACCCATTTGTTTAAAATACTGTTATATATGTCTATTCTGTAATGGGCTACACTCCTTAAAATGGAGAACATCGACATTTGTGCTGTAACAGAGACCTGGTTCAAGGCAGCATAAAGCACTCCTGCACTACCAGACTATAACTCTTTCCACACCTTTCGGAACCAGAACTTGGACCAAAGCTCCAAAGGCGGTGGTATTTCCATATTCATAAAGGATGCGCACACCTCCAGACTAGTAGCCCAACATAATGCATCAGAGATACTTCAGGTGCAGCTAACATTGGGTAAGATAGAGATTCAGGTCGTAACCTGTTATAGGTCCCCAACCATGTCCCAAGACTCACACTCAACATTTCTAAGCAGCCTGGAGAATATTAAGGTCCAACCTAATACTCTCATACTGGGTGAATTCAACTACCCCTCCATTAACTGTGAAAACTACTCATGTACCAATACACTTACCCAACGTTTCCTGGAATTCATTAATTCCAATGCCCTGGGCCAGCTCGTTCTTACCCCCACTAGAGGTAGCAACATCCTTGACCTAGTCATTACTAACATGGGCAACCATTGCTCTACACCAATAGTCAACTCCTCCCTGTTTAGATCCGACCACAAACTAATCAGCTTGGAAATCTACATCCCCCCCCCCCCCCCCCACAAAGGTAGCCACCATGAAAAACTTCTCCAAAGCTAACTTTGGGCTCCTAAAAACAGAGGTGGCTAACTGCACTGCATCTATGCAAATGGATAATAGTTGCATGACACCGAATCATACACCAATGCACTGTACAAACACATACACAAATGCATGGATCTCGCCATACCCAATAGAAACACAACACTCTCCTCCAAAAAAAGGAAGCCAATCTGGTGGTCCTCTGCCATAAACAAACTCTACAACAGAAGGAGGAAACTGATGCGGAATAAGGTGAAGTCCCAAGACTGGAAAAACTCCCTTATCAGCCTCAACAAATAGTTGAGATCCCTCATCAAATCCTCTAAAGCTAGCTATGAAAACAGATTTGCAGCAGATAGTAAAGACAACCACAAGGCCTTCTATAGTTATGTAAAGTAGCTCCACGCCAATACCCAGATTTGCTCTGAGCTACTGCACGATGGTACCTCCTATACTGAGCCAACAGATATTGCCAATATACTGGCCGACAGATTCAGTGCCAACTTTACCCCTCCCCCCTAAAGGACCAATCACAATACCAGTAGATTGCCAGGCACCCAGTATTACTGCTGCAGAGGTTAAAACAGTACTGTCCAAGGCCAAGAATACAGCTGCTGTGGGACCTGACAATATCCCTGGCTGTGTTCTACATGAACTACAGAGTAAACTGGCACCTCACCTGTCTGCCCTGTTCAATCACAGCCTCACCTCAGGCTTTCCCTCTCCACAAAGGAGGAGCAACTACAGACCCTGGGAACTATCGCCCCATTAGCCTGACTAGTCTGATATACAAAGCTATGGAATGCATCATCATAGACCTAATAAACAAGGATATAGGGGATCTCTAAACTCTGCATCCCACACAGTTTGGTTTTGTGAAGGGTCAATCATGCCTGCTCAACTTGGTCGACTTCTTTGAGTAAGTCCCCAGATTTGTGGATGAAGGCAAGGTGGTTCATACAGCCTACCTTGATCTAGCAAAGATCTTTGATATTCCCCACTCAGGAATCACAGAAAAACTAACTAAGCTAGGCATCAAACCCTATATCACTAGGTGGGTTGCAAACTGGATCACAGATGGAACCCACAGTGTGAAAGTAGCTGACTCCAAGTCAGACTGCTGACCAGTCATGAGTGGAGTCCCACAGGGATTGGTCCTGGGTCCTCTCCTGCTTGGTATCTACTTCTCAGAAGTCCAGGCCAACACAAAGGGACTCCGGCTGACAAAGTTTGCAGACAATTGCAAGTTGGGAGCCATTATTAACTCCCCAAGTGATGCTGACATCCTACAAAAAGGCCTCACTGAGACCAATGACTGGTGTAAGAACCATGGCCTTAAGCTCAATGCCAAAAAATGTGTCATCATCCCCTTTGGGAAAAACCCAGTTCACATGAATTACCATATTGATGGTAGTCCACTGAACACAGAAAGCGTTATAAGAGATCTGGGAACACAGGTTGACAACAACCTCTCTTTTGACCACCACATTGCCACTGTGGTCAGAAAGTCCTTCTGTATGGCATATCTCATTACTAAAGGTTTTACATCTAGGAAGAAAGAGGTCATTGTCTCCCTCTACTCTTCCCTCATTAGGCCAATCATCGAGTACAATGCCCCATTTGGCATGTACCTCACTAGACACCTGTAACAACTGGAGAGACCGCAAAAGTACCTCACAAAGATGATCCTAGGCCTTAAACACTTGTCCTATATGGACAGACTCAAAAAACTCCAACTATTCTCTGTCTCATATCGCCTACTTAGAGGCGATCTCTGCTTGACTTACAAAGCCATGTCTGACTCAGCTTTGTTAGAAATGCTGCATCTAAAGAAATCCCAATCCCTCTGCACCACACGCTCCAGAGACCTCAACATCATTACCACAATCAACAGAATGTGTTAGAGGGACAGGTTCATAACCAAGAGAATTCCCATGCTATGGAATAGACTTCCCATACATGTCAAACAGAGCACCTCACTGACCCTCTCCAATAGAAATCTTGATGAGTGGATGGGAAACAGAAAATTCACCCCGGGGTTCACTCCAGTGGCTCTGCTCGATACAGGCACTGGGAACTAAGGTTGGGTGTCATGATGCTAGGGTAATCCTATGGGCTAGGCTTGTAAAGGCTCAAGGACCATTAGCCTAGTACACACCTATGAACTTGTAAATAGTACCGCACACATCTGAATGATTCTTATTGTTTCATCTCATTACTCTTGTCAACCTTCTATGGTAATAACTGTCAGGCTTTTCTCAGCTTACAACTTTCTCCTGCATTTCCTCTTTCACTCTCTCTTTCAGTCCTTGTTAAGCTTTTGATTGAACTTCAGAGGTTTTGACACAAAATTTTGAAAGGATTCCACTACTTATTTTATCAAATCACCATTAAAATTCTTAACAAATGACCAGAGGCATGCCTCCAATAAGGCCTTCTATATACTGTCAGAACTAGTGGAAGTTAGCTGGCGGGTAAATGATAAAGCTCTTAATGAGAAGGAAAATTTCCTTTCAGAAGTTAAAGAAGCAGCAGGTGATATTGCCTCATTTTACTGAGTCTTCTTCATTAGGAAAATGGAAACTCCAACCTTCTGTCAAGGAGTTTGTATTCACCAACACTTCAGATGCCAGTACTAGAATTCCTCAGCTTTGTGGAAGTGGATGAAATCAAAACTTGTGCCATGAGAATGAGTCTGAATTTCACTACATTAGAAGCACGTTTATCAATGATGGAAGTTTAAAGCTTATCATTCGGCTTAATTTCTGCAAGTCTTTTGGGTTTCTAATACCATGACAGGAATGGAGCCCATTCCTAAGTCAAAGTATCATTAAAGTTTGTGAAATAAATATTGTTTCAATCTTTGATGTTGGCCAAAAGGGGTCTTTGCAGCATCAGCAATATGCTCAAAAATGACTTCTGCAATTCATATGGAGTTACATGTATCGGTAGGATATCTAAATAAGACCCATTGCTCGTACTACTATTGCAACTGTCTTGAGTATTCTTCTTCCACATTGCTCTTATTTCTGCCTGTAAATCCTAGTATTGTATGACTTTGTGTCTGTATGTAAGACACTGTAATCACTGTGTATAGCAATTTCAGTGATCAATGTTACTTTTGTCTGCTTTTCATGGTCTACTATATCTGTTTTTCTTGCATCTATTTATTCAACTGTTGATAATGGGTAATCCAATGTGATATAAACTTCATCATTCTTTATAATGCTTTGCTCATGTTTCCAATGTTTCTCAGCTACTTCAGTATTGTAATGTTTACACACTTCCCACTGCAGCAGCCTTGCAACATTATTATGCCTTTCAGTATACAGGCCCTCTGCCATTAGTGTATCATACCCAGAAACAAGATATGTGACTGTTACCAGTTCTGTTTTATAGAACCTCCATTTATCTGTTTCTCCCACATTTTCACTAGACTTTGTAAACCAACATCTACATTGTCCACCATTCTGGGCTGCTAATATTAACCTTTCATCTTTCGGTTTAAATTCACCTCTCCTTAACCATTCCTGCATCAGATCCTGATTGATGTGAGGTTGTTTAAGAAATTTTTGTACACTATATTTATACATTTTGCATATTTCTTGCCTTCTCATCTGATCCTTCTCCTTATATTCTTTCTTTTGTTTTGTGGCACATTCAATTGCTTCTTCTAGTTTGGTTTCCATTCCCACTTGACACCGATATACTTCTGCTAAACTAAGCAGGGAAGTCATCTTAGATTTGTTCTCTTCATGTTTCAAAACTTTCACTGTGTTTTGAACTGGGGAACTCAGCAGATATGTATATAGTCCTACGAGTATGATTTATAAGTGTAATCAGTTTACAGTAGACCCACACCTTCTTCAGAACGATGAATATATAATCTTGGTATGCACAGATTTTTATATATCATTTCATAAGCATGGAGCATTTTTCTTGTTTTGCTTTCCAACTGATCTATTACCTTTTAGGGCCAGTCAGTCACCCCAAAACTAAGTTAAAACAGGAAGAGCAAATAGGTTTATAGCATGGACTTTGTTCTTAGATGTCAAGGCTGTTTTCAGTATTAATTCTACTCATCTAAAATATTCCTTACTGAGTTCTGTTCACATTTGCTCATGTTTTATTGTCAATTCTTCATCATTTCCCAAATATTTATACACTCCCTCCTGCTCAGGTTCTTTTATATCACATTCCTGTCACAGGCTGATATTTTCTTGGTGCTGCAGCGTTCCTGCTTTAAAGGTTGCTTTTGCACATTTATCAAGACGAAATGACATTCTTATATCATTTTAAAAAGCTTTGACCACTTCCAGTTGTGCTTTCATCTCCTTATCTGATGAACTATACATTTTTATATCATTAGCGTGCTCAGGAATATGATTCCTTATTTTCCACCTGGGATATAACGTAGCTGGGGACTCTGTCCTAGTGACTGAAGAATGAATGAAAATGGACAACATCAGATGAAGAAGTAGTTACCATAATGCTCCATTTGTGTTGTCCAGTTTCATTCTTCCTCAACTTCTCACCCACCGACCCCACAACCTTTGATATCTTAGACTTCTGGAAGAATGAGATGCTGTTAAGACACCACTTTGTTTTCTATGGATCTCCATATATTGGTTTCCTTTATTAGGAACATTATTCAGATAGTTATTATTTGTGTTAATTAGCAAACAGGATCTGAGATGGGGCAACTATGGTGGTGCAGTGGTTAGCATTGTCACCTCACAGCAAGAGGTTCTCCGGTTTGATTCTTGGATGGGATTCCTTCTGTGCAGAGTCTACATGTCCTCTCTGTGGTCGCGTGGGTTTCCTCTGGGTGCTCTGGTTTCTTCCCACATCCCAAAGACATGCTGTAGGTGGATTGGACACTCTAAATTGGCCCTAGGTGTGAGTGTGTGTGTGTGCCTTCCGTGGAAGGTTGGGTGCTGGGCTGACAACTCGACACCGTAAAACTCTGCTGCCAATCATGAGCGGACAGGTGATCCGCTGTGGTGACCCCTAACCAGGAAAAGCCGAAAGAAGAAGAAAAGTGTGCAGTAGCCAATGTCGAGTGATTAGCCTGAGCGTATAAAATATAAATAATAAAACTCTGCTCTAATTCCAGCCCAGAAAATAGAATTGCCTTTTGCATCTGGTCCTACTGCTACTACTTATTCAATATATCTGAACACTTATTACTCAGGTGAGTTTTCCACCCAATCAATGATAGCTAATAGGACTCCTTGTCAGCTAGTCCATATTACTGACTGAAGTGAATAGTGTGAATACACAGGATTATCTAAATTTCAAGTACTACTTTAATTTTCATTTCTTCCTTTATGTCTGCTCTTGAACATAGTCCCTGAAAATCCACCATCACCTATAGTTATACTTGTATTCCTATTTTACCCATTAACTGTTTAGTTTTTCCCTTTCATTCATTCCTCATTTGAAACTGCTTCTAATGGAGTTCTCTGTGACTTTTTATGTACTATGTGCCTTATGTGTATTGTACAGCACTGTATTCACTGTAAAATGAAATTGTGCCTAGGTTCCAAAGGAGACTTGAGTCAGAGTCTTCAACTCAAAACAGTGAAAAAAAGCGACG